>NW_017307084.1:112556-123672 GCF_000935625.1 Nanorana parkeri
ATATATAGATATATATATATTATTCATTGTATAAGATATGACATTATCATGATGAAAGGTTGATTTTATAGATAACAAATGACAGAAATGTGAATGGGATCACTTACAAAGACTACAAAGCTTTATCTTAAGACCTAAATATCTAGTTCTACAAAGCCATAGGCAAGCAGTAAAGCTACAGGGTGTAGATGCAGAGCTGCAGCTCCAGAAATGATCAGGCACTGCAGTGAGACACAGATGAATGCAGCAAACATGAGAGCCAAGTCTATGTCTGCCAGCTGACAGGCCTGACTTTACCATTACATCACCGCATGCACAGACAATAGAAGCCATGGGCAGCTCCCCCTCACCTTCAGACTGTCGTTCTCCTCTTTTAATCTCTCCACCTCGTCCCGCAGGTCTTGGATGCCCCCGGCAGCCTTAGATCCTTCCTGATCGCCTGGCTGCACTGGTGGATCGCCATTGTCAATCTCAGCACTGCCACTGCCTTTGGGAGTCATGGCGGAGCCGGCTGCAGCTAGGCCTTTCTTTAGATGGAACTGCATTAGTTCGGTCTGCAGACAGCCTTCCTTCCAGTACCCCCCTCCGCTGCTTTGTTTTTTGGGGCTCTTCCCCACCGCACCCGGGGCTGCCTGCGCCCCATCTCCACCCTTAGGGGAGGTTTTACCCTTCACCTTCACGGTCTTTGTGGATCCGTCCCCTGATTGCTCAGGGGTGGCCACCCTGGTTTGCTCCGTTCTTGCAGGTGACAGGTCGGAGGGGTCTCTGCAGTGACCCTCCAGCTCTCTGGGGGTTCCTGTCTCCTCTCCACCGGCCTCCGCCCTAGATGCTAGGCTTTCAGCACCACCGCCGCCTTGGACAGTTCCCTGCCCTCTCTCAGGTGGAGGATGCTGGGGATGCGGCTTGTCTGCTTTGTTGCCGCCCTGGGGGGATGCTCGGTTGGTTTTCGGGGACTGTTTGCCACCAGTACGGGCTGTGGCCCCTGGTCTGACTGCAATGTCCCTCGGTCTCGCTGGTGACGATGCTCGCTGTTGTTTTCTGATAAAGCTGCTGCCCTCCGGATGCAGGCGAGGCTCAGCTGCAGTACCAAGGCAAGCAGCAGCGCCACCGACTGGTCGTAACATCGTCCTGTCTTCATGTGAGCTCGTCTGTCATCATCAGCCAAGAGAAGAGCTATCAGGAGAGGCCAATCTCCACCCAGACACACAGAGGGAGGGACGCCCGAGCATTACAGGCATTAACCGAGCAAAAATCAAACGTAAATGGTACACAAAAAAAATAGATTTTTGTAATATCTCTCTCTCTCTCTCTCTCTCTCTCTCTCTCTATATCTCACTATCTCCCCCTCTCTATCTCCTCTTTCTCTTTCCCTCTTCCCCCTCTGTCTCATCTCCCCTCCCTTCTCTCTCACTTATCTCTCGTCGATTGGTTGTATTAAAAAAAATATTTCTCTCTCTCTCCTTCCCCAACTAATCGATGATGAGAATAGTTGCCAACTATTCTCATCATCGATTATCAATTTAATCGATTAGTTGTTGCAGCCCTATACAAAACTTTTTAGTAATAACTCATCTCCTCTATTCTCTATGTCCCATCTATCTATCTATCTATCTATCTATCTATCTATCTATCTATCTATCTATCTATCTCTTCTCCCTCTACAACTTCTTTCTCTCTCTCTCACTCATCCCTCTCGTTACATGTCCATGTCTGGCAAAAAGGACTGCATACAAAAAAGCATTTTAAGTAATAACTCTCCCTTTCTCACTCTCTCCTCCCTTTCTCTCTCCTCGTATCATATATCTGACAAAAAGGAATGCATACAAAAAAGTTATTTTAAGTAAAAATATCTTTCTCCTGTCTCTTTCTCTTGTTCACTCTCTCTCTCTTTCTTTACATATCTGGCATAAATAACTGCATACCAAAAACTTCTTAGTAATAATTCTCTCTCCCATTTCTCTCTCACCTCTATCTTCTCTATCTTCTCTATCTTCTCTCTCTCCCCTCTCTCACTCTTTCTCACTCTTTCTCTCTTCATATATATCTGAGGGACAGGACTGAATGTTAGAGGGACAGGACTGAATGTAAGAGGAAGAGACAAGAAAAGGCTTTTTCCCTTTATATAAACAGACATGTAAGCAGGCAAAAAAATTGTTTCGTTTTGGGATTTGGGTCCGAAAGTCATTTTGTTTCAGGATTCAGATTCGGACAAATCCCAAATGTAGGTTAATTTTAGATGTGTTACATGATATTTACAAATTAATTTTTGTTGACATTAGAAAAAAAAAAGTGACATTTTCCTTTTTAACTTTTGACAGTCCACAGAAACAATAATAACATTGGTTATGCCCGATGAGGGGACCCTGAGTGGCCCCAAAACATTGCTTTATGACAAGATGTGTGTACATCAATAAAATGACCACTCGTTGAAGATTTTACTTTGGTGTGCTGGTGATATACTTTACTACGTGGTTTTGAAGTGGCACCATCCACTATCACTGCAGCACCCACTTTAAAGGGGACATACCAGTAAGGAGTGTGGTGGGAACCTCTTTGTTTCTGGTGATTTACTTGCCTCATAAACAAACAGGAAACAACTCTATTTAATTTCTATGTCATTCCTATTTCATTAGCTCTGAAACAATTTATGATGCCTGCATGGATTTGGCTGTGTGGCAATCCAAGTTAATAAGCTGTTGACAAAGGATGCTGCAATTCTATAACATAAAATAGTAGTCTCTGGTATTGCCATATAGCAAGGGTTGGATGAATTGCAAAACTGATTCACCATGAGTAAAAGATAATTAAATAAATCAGTCATCAGTAATATATATTATTATCTACGTATTTCAACTGTCTGTTTAGCTATTCGCCCAAGGTTTATTTTGAAACCTAATTCTCTTGTGTTTTAGAAGCCCATAAACATGTAACATTCAATACGTGGCTAAAATATATCTTAGAAATTGACAAGTCAAATTGTATTTTAGGGTAAAACTCAACATCAATTCCCTCTATTTACCTTGCTATCAAGGTTGTTGAAATGTCAAAGCATGACATATGAAAATGATAAGTCGGAGAGAGGTGATTCAAAAAAAGATAGGGGGCAAAACTAGAATGAACAAACAGAACTGGCAGTTTTCAGTCACATAATGTCCTCGCAGTAACACTGAAATATCTGGACTGGTAATCCACTTAACCAAAGAAGAGCAAAATACCAGAGAGTGACTGGACATAAAATAGCCATGAAAGTAGACAAAGATCCTTAGGCATATCCCGAAATATATAAAGGAAACATTCCATAAAAACAACAAAGTAGATAAAGCAGAAATAAAAATATAGAAATAAAGATATGAGTCTAAAGAATACATGTGAAAATCTGGGAATGTTGGCAAGAATGATTTATTAAAGTAAAGTGAAGTAAAATAAAATATAGTAAAATAAAACAGCAGTCATGTGCAGAAGTTCCTATTATTTTATAAATGACCTTGTGCATTATTGTAGGTTTGAAGTAAACACAGGTCCACTTTACTTCCGGTAACCAGCTGTCACTAGGATGAATTAGCAGCAAGACTGTTACACAAACCTTCATACTAAAGCTGGCCATACACCTATAGATTATCTGCGGTATTTTGAGAGCCAGCGGGGCCGACTAGCAAGATACTGAAGCTTGGCCCAGTGGGAGATTCCTCCATCCACACAGTTTAGCGTAGATATAGGAATCTGTGGCACTTTTTCCAGCTGATCATAGAAAATCTGCAGACAATCTATAGGTGTATGGCCAGCTTTATATAGAGTTCTAAGCAAGCACAATGTTACTTATTTGTGTTTGCTTACAATTACCATTTATGAATTAGCTTTTATAATTCTGTGCATTGTAAGATACAGATCCTATTTTTTGCATTGGTTGTCATGAACTCCTGCACAAAACTGCCCTTGGAAATATTTTATTAACAAAGTACCACAGTGTTACCTGTGTTTAGTTTTGCTAGATTGCTTTGTGCGGCATGTCACCAGGGCTGTGTGTGGCATGTCATCATGGCTATGTGCGGCCTCTCACCTGGGCTATGTGCAGCGTGTCACTAGGGCTGTGTGCGGCTTCTCACCAAGGCTGTGTGCAGCGTGTCACCTTGGCTATGTATGGCGTGTCACCAGGGCTACGTGCGGCGTGTCACCAGGGATATGTGCAGCGTGTCACCTTGGCTATGTGTGGCGTGTCACCAGGGCTGTGCGCGGCGTGTCACCAGGGATATGTGTAGTGTGTCACAAGTGTGCAGTCCCACACCTGGGCTATGTGTGGCAGGAAGGAGGAGATGTGTGGCTGGACCAGCGATCTATACAGGCACCGCAAGTGTCCCCACAAGGCTGCCGCAAGAACCCTAGCAAGGACCTTAAGACAACCGCTTTAATTTAAAAATGTAAAGCGCTGGTATCAGCACTTAGTATGAGGGCATTTTCACGAGTACGGTGTCTGTCATACAAGTTAGTAGAATAAAGGCTCACATGAAAACTCAAGGAATGTGCTCATCCCTGATGTAATACATGTAGTCAAGAACCAGCTGCACTCCTTACCGGAATAGTGGTAAACCTGCCAAGCAGGTGGGTGCTTGTAGTGACCACGGACGTCCCCGTGAACAATGCAGATCTGGAAAGGATCGTCACCAGCACACCAAAAGTTTTGAAGCAAAAAGTCCTTTATTAACAAATCGCCATCCAATACAAGCGCTTTCGGGGTCTCAGCAGTACCCCTTCATCAGGCTCCTTCTGAGCCTGATGAAGGGGTACTGCTGAGACCCCGAAAGCACTTGTATTGGATGGCGATTTGTCAATAAAGGACTTTTTGCTTCAAAACTTTTGGTGTGCTGGTGACAATCCTTTCCACATCCCTGATGTAAAACGTAAAACCCACCGTAAAAAACAAATATAATAGATGCACTCATATTCATAAAAGGAAAAATGTTCAATTATTTTTTTGCATTGACGCCAATAAAGCATTGCAACCGTGATCAGTGGATTGTGGGTGCAATGCTTTGGCTCCTGCAATCTTCCTGAAGTCCATGTGTGTAGTGACAGGAAAAGTGTCAGTTGACTAAAAGTGCTGTGACATCACTACACTTGTATTCCATTGAGAACTGCAAGTCTTGTAGTTTCTCTCGTCACGGGATTCTTACGCCAACACTATTTCTCTGTGACGAGAGAAACTACGGCACTTGTAGTTTCTCTCGTCACAGATTTTTGAGCCAACACTATTTCTCTACCAAGGCAGTCATTCCATTATAGGTTCAAGTTATTGCTACTTTGGACTACCTATACATAGCACAGCAGCTGCAATAGGGGACAATACAGGCGAAACTCGAATAATTAGAATATCGTGCAAAGTTCATTTATTTCACTAATGCAACTTAAAAGGTGAAACTAATATATGAGATAGACTCATTACATGCAAAGCAAGATAATTCAAGCCGTGATTTGTCATAATTGTGATGATTATGGCTTACAGCTCATGCAAACCCCAAGAACCCCAAATCCACAACCTCAAAAAAGTAGATTATTACATGCAATCAATAAAACAAGGATTGTACATAGAACAATATCGGACCTCTGAAAAGTACAAGCATGCATATGTACTCAGTACTTGGTTTGGGCCCCTTTTGCAGAACTTACTGCAATTACTTTTGCACTATATTCTAATTATTCGAGTTTCACCTGTATATGAATTTCAGCATAATACCACTTTTACTACAAATGGGCAGGTTCAGCTGCAACTGCAGACACTCTTCTGTAGGTTTAGATAATTTACTATGAAAATGGAGAGAACATTGAACATTTGAAGAAGCCTGTTTTGTAACCAGAATGATCTAGAGTTGTAAGTTTTATACTTCTAGGTTCTGCTAACCTTTTTTTAAAAAAATAGAGTTTCTGGTTAAATGTACTGTTTGTTTTTACAGATGCAACAGATGGAGATGCAACTGGAACATATCTCCAACTAATAAGGTGATTTAGACACACTGGTTGATTTGGAAGCTGCTTGAAAATGAGGTTCAGTGTGGATGAATGTGAAGTTATGCACTTAGGCAATAAAACATACATAAATAAAAAATTATTGGAATGTCCCTCGGCATACTTACATTCACTACACTGTGTTGGATGTGATGACTCAAGGATTCCTAGGCCGCTGCCGAGGAGGGAGAGAGATGCTCTAGGGACCGGTCTAAGAGCCGGCTGGTGCGGAGGTTAAGGTGAGTATACATTTTTTTTTCACCCTTTTAAAAAACAAACAGTTAACCCTTGTAGCCCCACTGCAAGGGTTAATACAATTTCTGCCTGGAGTCCTTCTTTAAAGTCTCAGTCTACCCAAAACTTTTTGGTAGATGATGGAAAATTAAAACACTTAATGGTTTCTAGCTCTCAGAGACTCCACTGGTGAGATCTCTATGCTTAAGTTCCTGAGTCTGAACACTTGCCATGGTTAAACTTCCAGGAGGACAGGAAGGGAATGAGGGATTATGGCAGGAGATCTGTTTGCTGGAGTATCTAAAGCATATAAAGACACAGGGGCTAATTAGCCCACCAGACTACATCTATAACTAATATACCACTGGTGACAAATAGCACCTCGCGCCAAACCCTGTGTAGCTGCAAGCACTATAAGAAGTGTTACCCTCTAAATATATCAAATTATAATGAATGTGCTGAGCTTCATCTAGAACAATACATAAACAAATCTCTATAATAAATATGTGCTTAAATAATACATGCAATCAAAAAAGTGTTCACAATCTTCTTCTTGTAAATAATAGTCCTCTGGAAAGTTCAATCATATATTCCATGTTCCAATATACACAAATGTGGAATCACACGTATATAGTGCTCAAGATTTGTCCCAAGTGCACCACACTCTTTATCCTTCCACTGTGAAAGTTCTTTGTGCAAAGTCCATACGTCAACTCCAATTATCACCCAGGTGCTCCCTCTCTCAGTGGGCCCCAGATCAAGTCAATTGTGACGTAACGCGTAGGGCGGAGTCTCGCAGACCTGGATTGGAACATAAAATAAGTAAAGGATGGTCAATTGTCAGTTGTTCCTGAACAGTTTTGCAACCAAAGTAATCGTCTAAAATGAAAATAATAAGGGAGACATAAATGCAAAGAATATATTACTTGGTTATGACAATAATTGCCATCAAACAGAGGTAATATAATGTAATATAATCATATTAATACTGAAATAACTAGAAAAGGGATGGAGAAAGACATGCTCTGTTTTATTCCTATCTGTAGACATTGGTAGTGTTCTTAAATTCAGTAACAGACTAATAGAAAAATAAAATTCTTAGCTGAATCTCCTTTTTTTTATCACAACTTCAGAATATGCATAACGTAAACTGAATTAAACTGAATTGATATTGTATGGATTTCCAACATACAATAAATAACAAACATATATAATACAGCCTACTTCTTATTCTACTGCATATATAGAAAAAGTTTGTGAAGTGCAGCAGTAAATCATATGACAAACTCTCAAAAAACTAGCCCTGGGTTTTTATCATATGTTTAGATCTACATCTAAATAACTAAACAAATATACTCCTTTTTTATAATTTTTACTTCACTCTTAACCAAACCATTAAACACTGACCCATTGGAATGTTACCAAAGGAGGGTGCTGTAGTAACCACGGATAACACAGTGTATCTTCAGATATATAGAAAATGTTACCAGCACACCTATGACTAGTGTCATTGTTATTGATGCAGACAGTCAAATAACAACATTTCGGGACCACACAAGGTTTCATATTAAAACCTGATGAAGCGGACCTTGCGTGGCCCTGAAACGTTGTTATTTGACAGTCTGCATCAACAAAGAAGATGGATTGTTGACACTTGTCATAGGTGTGCTGGTAATGTTTTCTATATGCCTCCACACAAGGACACAGTACAGTGTGGAACAGGGCATGGTAAGGCATGTGGAAACGATCATCAGCAGGTAACATACAGGAAAACTGATGACTAGTCCTTTGTCCGCTGGTTGCCATTTTTGGGCACAGTTTCCACAGATATATTCTGGTATAAAGTATACCTGTAGTCAGCTTTAAAAAATAAAGCTGACATAGGCTAGTGCGCCTGCCTTTATTCATCATCAATATTATGCTGGGAACCTCAGATCTTAGAAACCTTAAAATACAAATAACCGTTATTGCTTTGAAGAATGCAGGGGACATGGCAGAGTTCTGGATAGGATCAAGAAGTGACCACAATAGAATCAACACCTCAAGATTATGGCCTCCCAGTACTCTCTAGAAGGTGTATGTACATGCACTTACTTATTAATGCCTGCTTTATGGCCTGGCATCAGCTTTTATTTTTTTTAGGTTGACCATAGAAGGGAAAGTATACACTTCTCTCTTATACTTTCCCTTTAAAATATGACCTTCAGTTAAAATTGCTCTTACTTTTAACCAGGACAACAGTACTCTACGTTGTGTAAGGACAGAAAAAGATCAAATGCATGTTGTGCAACATAAACCATGACAGGATATCTAAAACACCATGTATACAATGTCACCTAAATTAGATCAAAACTGCAGTATATACTAGCTCAGTAAGCAAGTATATTGTGGGCAGTGGCGTAACAATCGCCTAGCGACCCAGGCGGCCGCTATGGGGCCCGGCCACAGGGGGGCCCGGCCAGGGTCGCTATGGCATATCAGGGTGCTGGCTGTCACTGGCGGCTGCGAAGAGGCGCCGCTGTTAGATCACTGACAACCTGTCAGTGATGTGTGCAGCGGCGCGTTCTTCCTCACAGCCACTGCTGAGCTGTGTCAGTGACAGCCAGCTGCTGTAGAAGAGGCTGGGCCCGGCGTTTGCAGTGGAGGAGACGGGGCCCGGCCCAGCGACCTAAGAGCAGGAGGGGCCAGTGATGTAAGAGGAGGCGGGACCCATCGATAGAAGAGGAGACAGGGCCCGCCGAAGGAAGAGGAGGCGGGGCCCGGCGACCACGGAGGCGGACAGCGCTGACAGGTAAGAGGTGTGCAGCCCACCTGAGACCCTGCAGAATCCACCATAGAGAGTCTATGACGGGCTCTGCCGGGTCACTCTCAGGTGGGCTGTTTGGTATATCAGGTGGGCTCTGCAAGGGGCATAACTAGAAATCACAGGGCCCCATACAAAATTTTGCTATGGGCCCTGTGATTTCTAGTTAGGTCCCTGATTGGTGGTCATTCTAGAATCTACTGTAATAATGGTGTTCGGCATTAATGACAAACCCCATTATGGAGATTCTACAATGAGTTGTAATTTAATGCAGCATTCTATACCGAATACAGAGAAAATGGTGACAGTAACACTGACCACCAATGTAACAAGACATTAACGCTAACCACCAATGTTACAGAGATTTTCCACTGACCACCAATGTAAAGGGGGATTTAAACTAACAACCAATGCAGTTTCACATGGGGCAGGTTGATAGTAACTGAATACGAGGTTGTTACACATTGAGGGGACTTGTGATATCTAAATATGAGGGATCTTGATGTTAGAGTTGGTAGGTGTTTTCTGGCTCTGAGGGGACTTCAAATTAGACAGAGCTTGAAGTGGCTGAATATTAGGGGACTGCACATTATGGGGTTTGTAGCAACTATGTATTAGGAATCTAATAATGATCAAAACAAGACATGTGCACCGGCCAAAAATTTGTTTAGTTTCGCTTCGTTTTGATTCGGATTTTGCGTTATTTTGTTTTCGGGATTCGGGTCCGAAAGTCAATTCGTTTTTGGATTTGGACGAAATTCGTTAGCGGTAGTCTGTACATATGTTGGTTTCGTTTTCTTTTTATTTGTTTCTTTGCAGCAAAGCAACATTTTTTAAAAAAATATTTAAAAAAAAAAATATATTTTTTTTAATGTCACTTTGCTGCAGCAAAAATTTGCCCAGACTACCACTAACGAATTTCGTCCGATATTTCATTTTCGGACATTCGAATTATTTTTCATTCGTGATTCCTGTTATTCAGAAATTCGGATACATCCGAATCTCAGAATAACGAAAATTCGTCTGAAAAACACATTTTTACGATACGAATCGCACAGGTCTAATCAAAACCCTTTGTCTGTGTGACAAAGGAAATCTCAGCAAATCCTTTATAAAGCAGCAACTAATTTGAGTAGACCATGTCTCACTGTCTGCCTTACCCAATGAAGCTTTGGCCTGTGACAATGAAATGTAATGTTTCCAATATGAGAGAGACTTGTGGCAATAAGTTATATGAAAAAGTAAGTACACCCCATGGAAATGGTTGACTTTTTAAACATATTCAAGCAGGCAAACATTAGCAGGGGGTTATTCACTAAAGGGTGAAGTGTTAGGAGACGTGAACAATCTAAGCCAAAATAGCTGATTTGGAAACATTCTCCAATTCAGCTATGTTGTCCTAGATTGTTCACTTCTTCTGCCTTCTCCAAACTCTTCACCCTTTAGTGAATAACCCCATAGATCTTTATTCAAATAATGTCTATGGATAAAGGGTATATACTTGAACAAATGATTAAAAAAAATTACATAGGGGTCTATTCACGAAGCTGCCGAAGGATCTAGCCGTAGATTCGGCCGATCCTTCGGCTAGCTTCGGCCCCAGGACCCCTTCGGTTCACTATAGCCCGTACAGCTCCCGAATGTGGCCGAGCGGCTCAGTCGAGTCAAACGCATATGCATCGGCTCGGCTGAGCCGTGCTGAAAGCCGAAGCTAACTCTCCCTGGCGGCCCGGGAGTCTCCTGCTCCCGGCCGCCAAGGAGAGAAACACTGCCAAGGAGAGAAGAAAAAAAAAAATTCCCTTTGAAATGCATTGCTACATTACTATTGGCTATTTCAATTTGCAATAGCCAATAGTAAACTAGCATTGTATCCGCCCTCTGCTGATGGACCTGATGGAGAATTGGCGCCCGGGAGAGTTTTTTTCTTTTCTTTTTTTTTTTGACGGCAGCAGAGCCGCCGGACAATAGGAAACTATTGGGTGGAGCTAGCTGTCACTGCTAGCTCCGCACAATCGTTTTCTATTTACTTTTTTTTACTTTTTAAACTATTTTTCTGTTCTGCTCGGTTCCTCTGAGGGACCG
>NW_017307084.1:125330-126466 GCF_000935625.1 Nanorana parkeri
CAACATTTTTTAAAAAAATATTTAAAAAAAAAAATATATTTTTTTTAATGTCACTTTGCTGCAGCAAAAATTTGCCCAGACTACCACTAACGAATTTCGTCCGATATTTCATTTTCGGACATTCGAATTATTTTTCATTCGTGATTCCTGTTATTCAGAAATTCGGATACATCCGAATCTCAGAATAACGAAAATTCGTCTGAAAAACACATTTTTACGATACGAATCGCACAGGTCTAATCAAAACCCTTTGTCTGTGTGACAAAGGAAATCTCAGCAAATCCTTTATAAAGCAGCAACTAATTTGAGTAGACCATGTCTCACTGTCTGCCTTACCCAATGAAGCTTTGGCCTGTGACAATGAAATGTAATGTTTCCAATATGAGAGAGACTTGTGGCAATAAGTTATATGAAAAAGTAAGTACACCCCATGGAAATGGTTGACTTTTTAAACATATTCAAGCAGGCAAACATTAGCAGGGGGTTATTCACTAAAGGGTGAAGTGTTAGGAGACGTGAACAATCTAAGCCAAAATAGCTGATTTGGAAACATTCTCCAATTCAGCTATGTTGTCCTAGATTGTTCCCTTCTTCTGCCTTCTCCAAACTCTTCACCCTTTAGTGAATAACCCCATAGATCTTTATTCAAATAATGTCTATGGATAAAGGGTATATACTTGAACAAATGATTAAAAAAAATTACATAGGGGTCTATTCACGAAGCTGCCGAAGGATCTAGCCGTAGATTCGGCCGATCCTTCGGCTAGCTTCGGCCCCAGGACCCCTTCGGTTCACTATAGCCCGTACAGCTCCCGAATGTGGCCGAGCGGCTCAGTCGAGTCAAACGCATATGCATCGGCTCGGCTGAGCCGTGCTGAAAGCCGAAGCTAACTCTCCCTGGCGGCCCGGGAGTCTCCTGCTCCCGGCCGCCAAGGAGAGAAACACTGCCAAGGAGAGAAGAAAAAAAAAAATTCCCTTTGAAATGCATTGCTACATTACTATTGGCTATTTCAATTTGCAATAGCCAATAGTAAACTAGCATTGTATCCGCCCTCTGCTGATGGACCTGATGGAGAATTGGCGCCCGGGAGAGTTTTTTTCTTTTCTTTTTTTTTTTGACGGCAGCAGAGCCGCCG
>NW_017307084.1:135760-140082 GCF_000935625.1 Nanorana parkeri
ACATTACTATTGGCTATTTCAATTTGCAATAGCCAATAGTAAACTAGCATTGTATCCGCCCTCTGCTGATGGACCTGATGGAGAATTGGCGCCCGGGAGAGTTTTTTTCTTTTCTTTTTTTTTTTGACGGCAGCAGAGCCGCCGGACAATAGGAAACTATTGGGTGGAGCTAGCTGTCACTGCTAGCTCCGCACAATCGTTTTCTATTTACTTTTTTTTACTTTTTAAACTATTTTTCTGTTCTGCTCGGTTCCTCTGAGGGACCGAGCAGAACAGCCGAGCCGAATGCCGCTCAGCGGCATTCGGCTATTCACTCACTGCTGTTCGGCATCTATAAGAATAGGCCGAACAGCAGTGAGTAGCCTGCCGGAGGTTTGGCTCAGCCGATCCAGATGTTGGATCGGCTGAGTCGAACTCCTTCTGCACTTCGGGTCGGCCGAACATGCTGAGCATGCTCGGCTGCCCTCGGCAGCTTAGTGAATAGACCCTATAGTGTATTGATTTTAATTATCTAAATTAAGAAAAATGCAGATTTATTTAAAAGGAAGTACGCCCATACATTACCACCACTTCAAATTCATTAAATTAGTATCTGGTGGTCCAGATTAGGTGGCATTGATTAGTATGCAGATGGAACGTCTAGGAGTTGATTTACTAAAGGCAAATAGCCTGTTCACTTTGTGTTTTTTCTTGCACATGATTGGGTGATGGTCAACAGAACTTTACCTCATTCACTAAACTAAATGCAAAGTGCAATATCACTTGCAAAGTGAACAGCCTATTTGCCTTAAGTAAATCTACCTCATAAGGGTCTGATGTTCTCTTTTCTATTGACATCATTCCAAGACCGATAGAACTCTTAAAGGCCCTTAAGAAGGTTGTGGATGTCTATGAGTCTGGCAAGGGATGAATAAACATCTCCTAATGACTTAAAATGGGGAACAAAATTAACCACCCTCCAGAAGGAAGGACAGTGTGAGCATGAGTTCAGGAAATTTAAGGATCTACAGCCAAGCGATACACAAATAAGATTCATTTTTGTTAATAATTAGGGTGCTTGAATACATTTTTAAGATTTAACTCCTGAGTTTACTGTAACTTTAAACAATGATCACATGTGCACCTGATTATGTGAGTACATGAGAATGGCATACAAGTGAGCAATGAGTCTGTCATGGAGAAGGCTGGAGCTGTTCAATTTGCTGGGAAGCTGACAGTGTGTTATCACTCAGGAGCCAGGAGCTGTGCACTCAGCTACAATAATCATGAATGCTAATGTTCTTCCAGCACAAGAAAATTGACTGGGGAAGCTTAATATACAGCTTTCAGGTGCCGGTGGGGAGGAGGGGAATTTGTGTTTCTTTCTATCTGTTTGCAATTTAGCTCCAGCTATAATTTAGATCATATAGCCGTATTCAGCTCCATAACCCATTGACACCAATCAGTCCCCATCTTGTACTGTACTGTAACATGTCAGTGTTAAAGAAGAGATGCATATGATGTTCATTTCATGTGGTCATGTTAGCATTTTTCTATTTCTACAATAATTGGTTTATAATGTACAGTATTGGCTGTATGCAGCAAATAAATTTCTTCTAATCCCCCTCTCTCACGTTCTATTTTCAGTTCACATTAAAGCTGTGCAAAAAGGTAAACAGGAAGCTGTTAAGGAGCTTTAACTGAGCCCCAACAGGAAGGATCCTTTTAACATATGGCAATATAATATTATTTCCCGCACACCATAATATCACTGAGCACTATAATAAATCCATGTGTAAAAGGGAGGAAATGGGTTTCTGTTATTCTCTCTCTTTGTAGGAATATAGTATAGGGATCAGCTTCAAGCATGGGGCTCACAGATAGGCAGTCCAGATACCAAAGTGTGCTTAAGAGCTTCTTGCCCACGTTTATTTTTTTGCAGAACAAAATAAACTTTAAAAAGTCCACCCTCTCAGGACACAAAACTGCAACACAAATCTTCAGCCTCCTGGGGGTCCCATGCAAAGCTACGTTTCAGCAGGCAGGCTAGTGTTTTGTAACAGTAGTAGTGTGCTGGAGCCTATACTGTTTAAATTTGTTTAAACTTGACGCGTTTCATCATAAAACTTCCTCAGTAGTGGCTTGCCGCATCTGATGATGAAACGCATCAAGAAGGTGGGGCACATGCTGACGTTATCATGTTTGTTTTGATCGCTGTGGACACAGCGAGTTGTGGTCTGGTGGAAGGAGACGGCTTTTAATATTGAATGGAGCGCGCTAGCCACTGATGCCTTTTATGGTTTGTGAGTGTATTTTAATAATTTTAAACAAAACTGTTTATGACATATTTCACAATTCGGGGCTTCAGTGGTTTCCTTCTTGTATGACTCATTAAGGGTAAGGATCAGAGCCAAAATAAAATAGGGGAGTTTTTAAAAGGAGTACTTTCATTCTGCTCTTTGGAGTACGGATGGAGCCAGGAGAACATGGAAGGTAATGCTTGATGATGAGGATTAATAATTATTATTTCAATGGTCAAATACTTCTGGTGAGTCCATCCAACTTTATTCCTGACACAAAGGATATTGGGATTCTTTGGTGTAAAAATACACTGCAATTGCACTATTGTTGTTACTTATTACTGTCACTTGCACTATTTTGCTATGATATTAGCACAATTGAATGATATTTTTATTTAATAATGAAACATGTTTAGTACACTATTTAAATTGTTTGATTGCGCACAAGTCTGTTTTATTAAGAGCATTTTGTATGTATTGGTTTAGGTATGTGATGGGATTGTTATGTAAATTAGATTGAGCAGTTGGACGATTTTACACCACCACTTTTAGTGCAGCGCATATATTATTTGCCAAGTAGGGTTCACTATTAAGCACAGCAACTAGATATTTTTTCATTTTAGTTAGGGCGCGGATTATTTGTAGTTAACTATATTGGGTTTTGCTCTATGGTGCATGGCTTGTAGTGTGGGAGTAAATTATGCCCCAGCATTGCTGTTATCGGTAGTATTAAACATAAATGCATGTTATTATCCTACCTTTCTGGGGGTTTTCTTGCTTTATATTAGTTGGTTTTTTTTTAGATAAATCCACCACACAGTTTGTACATAGCCTGTCAAATGCCCTTCTTTATCCTTCTTGCAGGATTTGCAGAGGTCACTACAGGGAGAGTGTAGAAATGATTATTG
The DNA here is from genome assembly GCF_000935625.1 of Nanorana parkeri. NCBI lineage: Eukaryota > Metazoa > Chordata > Amphibia > Anura > Dicroglossidae > Nanorana > Nanorana parkeri. The sequence goes on from NW_017307084.1 coordinate 138,948, forward strand.
TGCAAACTATCAGTAATAAATAACTTTGTTCAGTAACATGTCACAGCAGGGCCATAGATAGGGGAATAAGGCACTAAATAGATGTTAGGACATCTCCCACTCCTATCGGCTCCTGCCATTAAATGCATTCCCAGCTTTCACTCATCACCCTAATGCGTGCACCTAATGAGTGCTCTACAGCCCAGGCACTGGTGGGCTTCTTGTGCAGTGACCCTGCATCTGCTATGTGCTCACTGCCTCTGATAAGCTTGGGATATTTTACCAATGGAAACCTGCCTGCCTGTGAATAAATAAAGCTAGAAGCCAGAGCATTGCAAGAATTGTGAAAGACCTAGGGAACACCTGGATACCAAGGGTAACACCAATGCGATGCGCATAGTTCTCTGTGACGATGACGAACAGTGGGTGTAGCCACATTATGATGACAGTGGGAGAGGATTAAAGGAACATAGTTAAATAATAGAGCATGGGCCTACTTACTGTAAACACAGCACAGTTATGCCAGAGTGTTTTACCTTAAAAATATGCTTTAATTAACCTGCCACAAACAAGAGCCTCACAGACACACATAAATCTCAGCACAATCATTTTTTAAACACTGAAATCTATCCATTACATATGCTTTTTTGCACACAGAATATCGAGATAATACTTTGATTCTACCTTAAAGAAGAACTATGGGGTTAAGTCTTTTCCCCATAGTTCTCCTTAGGGTAACGGGAGGACACAAACTAGCGTCCTCCCGTCACCCTAGGCTCAGTATACCGCGAGCTGTAGCTCGCGGTATACTGAGACGCCGCAGTATACCACGAGCAGCTGCTCGCGGGATACTGATACGCCGCAGCTGAAGCGTATCCCGACAATTGTGCTGGGATCCGCTCAGCTGCGTGACTGACAGCTGGCTCTGCCTACCTAAAGGCAGAGCCAGCTGTACCCGCCCCCTCCCACGTCTGTTCCGCCAGTCAGCGCTAGCGGATCGGAGCGAGGAGGAGGAATCCAGCCCCTCCCCTGTCACGGCAGAGAGCCGTGACAGGATCGAGAGGTGAGCGAACGCCGGTATGTGTTCGCTCACCTCCCGATCTACTGAGCCGACCTGTGACAGTCTCATTGTCACAGGTCGGCTAGAACTATGAGG
>NW_017307084.1:140910-189910 GCF_000935625.1 Nanorana parkeri
CTTTTCCCCATAGTTCTCCTTAGGGTAACGGGAGGACACAAACTAGCGTCCTCCCGTCACCCTAGGCTCAGTATACCGCGAGCTGTAGCTCGCGGTATACTGAGACGCCGCAGTATACCACGAGCAGCTGCTCGCGGTATACTGAGACGCCGCAGTATACCACGAGCAGCTGCTCGCGGGATACTGATACGCCGCAGCTGAAGCGTATCCCGACAATTGTGCTGGGATCCGCTCAGCTGCGTGACTGACAGCTGGCTCTGCCTACCTAAAGGCAGAGCCAGCTGTACCCGCCCCCTCCCACGTCTGTTCCGCCAGTCAGCGCTAGCGGATCGGAGCGAGGAGGAGGAATCCAGCCCCTCCCCTGTCACGGCAGAGAGCCGTGACAGGATCGAGAGGTGAGCGAACGCCGGTATGTGTTCGCTCACCTCCCGATCTACTGAGCCGACCTGTGACAGTCTCATTGTCACAGGTCGGCTAGAACTATGAGGTGAGTGAAAAGCACTCAACCCATAGTTCTCCTTTAATTAAAATAGGGACAACCCAACAACCAGCTGCTGTTGAGACAATAAATACAGCCTGTATCCCCATTCAGTGGCCCTGATAATGAGATTAGGACATTGGGACCAATCACTAAACTTGTGTAGAAAGATGTATTCTTGCAGGTGACAAGGTTTCCTGTCCATCAGGCTGGGTGCTGCAGGACAGGGGGAAAGCTGCAGTCATCAGTGACATATTTTGGACCCTGATATAAGAAGCAAAAACTGGCAAGATACAAGAACCCAATGTAACAAAGCAAACTATTTCTAAAAGATTACACCAGGAAATTAATGCCACAGACATACTGCAGGCTACAGTATTCAGACAATCCCAAGTTACATGAAACCTATTTCTTAATTAGATCAGCAAATTCTGTGTGACATGCACATGTGTACAGGGCACAGTCCATCATCCCCCCACAGAGTCCCAAATTCCTTCCATGTTGTCTATGACCTGATCTGCAGGTATTATGCAAAGTGCTTTATATACATAAACTGGCACCACCATATGTCATTATACTGGCTGAGATTTAGAATGGCGACTGTGACAGCCCTGAAATCATAACAATAACAGGTGACACCATGAGACTAATGCAGGGAAATAGCACATTGACCTGTTCACACTGCACTGGTACCTGCCTATGGAAGCATGTTTTTTAACTTTCCCGCAAAAAAAAAGGAAATTAAACCCAGTGTAGTCCATTCTGCAGAAGGGTGTCTAAAACTTCTGAAAGGCTCACAGAGCTGTGCAAAGCATAACATACATGGAGATGGAGAGGGTAGGGAGACAGCATTGCCGAATCTGTCTGACACTTGATGGTGGGCTGTCTGGGCTCCTGGAGAACCTCTGTGTAAGCTGTGCCTCACTGCCACTGCTACGGATGCTTTTTCCCTTGAGCCCAGTGTGGTCCTGCTGTAAACTTCTACTGCGGTGGATATGGCTGGGAATGTTTGTTTGCCAATTGGGGACTGTTCCCAGCATATGTGGACATTACTTTAAGTGGTTAATAATGAGATGTTAAAGGGTCCTCCTTCACATTTTTCATCATGACCTGAGAAATAGAATAACACATGTATTAGTTGTGATTCAAGCGATTCCATGCTCTCATAGACTGCAAGTGGATAGGACTAATGCATCACTCTTCACGATTAAGTAAAACTGACCTTATAATGCAGTGGCCTCACTTACATTTTAGGTCTGAACAAGATTGTAGATTTTGTCCAATTTGTAGATAAACATATTTATTGCTTTATATTCTGACTCCTTGGTGTGTGCTAAAACAATTCTTGTTTCAAATGAAATCCTTAAAATAGTACACTTCTTTCTTCTTCAATACCTTAGTGCCATCTTGTGGGCAATTGTGGTGTTCCTAAAATGTTGGTGCCTGCATATTTGTTTCTGGGTACTTATGCTGGAATGTGCAAATACACATTAGCAATACAATCACACAATGCACATGAATGAGAATAACAGTTGTTTATTTATAAAAAGCTAATTATCGTAATGTAAAAACACACCACTCATTTCATGTCCCAGATCATGCACTGCTTATTTGAAAAATTAGCAGCAATTCTCTACAGTAGATAAAATCATTTTCAGGGTGGCAGGTGATATGGCCACCGCTCGTTCTGCACTTTCAGTTTCGGATTCGGAGGCTCATTTCCTCCGAATCCGAAACAACATAAAAATGTGTTTCCTTTGACAAAACTATTGATAATGTTTTTTGTTTTCATTAGTTTCGTCCGAAAACAAATTTTTTTTGCCGTGCACATGTCTAGTGAATAATCCTGTAAGTGCTGATACCGACACCTCAAATTTTTGAACAGATGCGGCTGCCTGAGGTCTCGTGCTTGCTGGGGACCTCATCAGCCTTCCTGTGAGCCGCAGGTGCCTGTAAACAGGTGCTAGCCCGCACATCTCCTCCGTCTTCCTCACACCACGCTGTCTCCGGAATCCTGGTGAGACGCCGCGCAACCTGCACAGCACTCCTGCAAGCCTGCATAGCCCACCTGACACTCCACCCAGTCACCTGAGTGCCCACATAGACCACCTGAAAGCCCACACTGCCCACCCAGCCCGCATTCCCAACTGAGAGTGTGCATAGCCCACATGAGAGTATGCATAGCCCACCTGAGAGTCCACTTAGACCACCTGAGAGTCCCCACAGCCACCTGAGAGTCTGCACAGCCCTTCTGAGAGTGCACATAGCCCACCTAAGAGTGTGCATAGCCCTTCTGAGAGTGCACATAGCCCACCTTTGAGTGCACATAGCCCACCTGAGAGCCCGCAGAGTTCACCTGGGAGCCCACACAGCCCTCCATAGAGCCTGCAGAGTCCACCTGAGAGCTTGCATAACCCACCTGAGTGTCCTTATAGCCCACCTGAGAGACCTCACAGCCTTGGTGAGAGCCCCCACAGCCACCTGAGACCCCGGGGGCATCAGGGAGCCACCCCAGAGCTGTATCATGTTTTGCTGGGATTTGTGGTCCTCAATAGACAGCCTCCATATTCGCTCCCTTGGCTTTCTTCTCCTGGCTGCCTCTCTTCGCTATCTCCTCTATATTCTTCCAAATAAATCATTGCTGCGTGCGGCCCTAGAGTGTTCGGATTTAACTTGAAGAAAAGGTGGCAACCCTAGTGGCAAGTGTCTAAGAACATATTTTATCTCGCTTCATAGAGCTTTGATTTCACTTCTGATTGTTTCTCTGAGGCAGGAAGTGAAGGGAAATCCCTGCAATGGAACGAAGACCGAACAAAATTGAACTGATGGGCTTGAACTTTCTTTACTCTATCCAAAGTTTTAAAATGTTTTGTTGGCTTTTTATGCACCTTAATATATTTTTTCAGCAGCAGTATCAATCAAGTTCAGCTTAGTGCTGCAGATAACAATACAAAGGAGTCTCTCATATACATTTCATGTGCAATTTAGCTAATATTGCATTAAAACTTGGGTCAGTTACTAACACGTAAATAACAATATGAATTGTTCACTTGTCATTGTTTGAAAACAACATGGCATCTGCTATTAAATCATTATTTTGCTATGGATGTGATAGGTAGGGGAGCTAATTTAAAATGTAAAATGCAAGTATAATGCACTCATTGAATAATACCTGTTTAAAGAATGTCTGCTATTTTCTCACCAATGGTCCTTGTAGCTTATAAAATAAATTCAGGGGCAAGCCCATAACAAGAAAAATTAAGCAACCCCACTCTTTGAAACTCAATTTGTGAAACTGGGATGAGGAGTTGGGATATTATTATTGCTGTCTGTATCCTCATTTAGAAGATTTCCCTTTAATTTGTGTCTCAGTGACATGATGACAAGTTTTAGTTTATATTTAATAATGATTCAATGGTAATATCACCCAATATATACCCTAATTGTTTGTTGGACATTTACTATAGGCGGTAATGTTATGGGAACTTTTTCGTGGGACACCTTTGGACATCTCTGGAACCTAGAAGATAAAAATGAGCAAAAATACATTTATTTAAAAAACTTTTAACCTTGTTGTTTTTTGTTTTTTTCTTATGAGAAAAACATTTTTGTTAGATTCTTGTTAGTTCTTTTGTCACCGTTCAAATCAGTATTAGTTAACAACATTTTTTTTTTAATCAAAGACAATATAGAAAAAAAACTAAAAGCAAAAGGTAACATCTAAAATGTACAAACAAAACATATACCTCGATCCAAGTTTATAAATATTTAAATAAAGACGGCAGATTAATTTATTATCAAAGAGCATTTTTGCAAAGAAAAGGGGGGAACCCTATTTTTTCTACTCAACTATCATTATCAGAGGATCATTAAAGAACAACTCCTTAGTATACCACAGACTTAAGATGAAAGATTGCATAGGTTTTTGTTTTGTAATCGTCTGTAGGGAGTCTATGGATGATTCCCAGGCTTCAAAAAAGTTTTGAATTGGTGTATCCTTACTAAGTGTTGTCTCACTCCAATTATTTTAAAATACAAACATTAACTTACTCAAAAAAAAAAAGAGTTAGCATCGCTCAATGCAGAAGGTCATTTAAAGGCAAAGATGTAATTAACATAGCAGGGGGTATGGAAATACCAACTTGCATATTTGCATATTTGGCTTCGCAGTCTGCTTTCCTGTGGTGGTAAGATAAACTGTGTTTTTATTTGTTTTATGAAAAAAATAAACTAGCCCCACCCACTGCTGAAATTGTTTATAAGCATAGTTTTAGACCATGGAGATCTATTGCCTGCAGGGTATATACTGTTCTTCACAGTTACTGTTATAGAGAGTTTTGATGGCTGTCACATTCGAAGTTTGAACCTGACTGTGGAATACCAGTCAAATGTCATCAAATCTAACTTGTGTACATTTCCACATGAATCCTATATAGGTAGACCCCATAGTGTTTTTGTATATATTGTCTTTATTTATCATGTTTTTATCTTTTTTTATTACTTTATCAGTCAGGAAAGATGCAAACAAATATTCCACCACTTTCAGCTGGTAAGTGGAGCGCTAGGCTTTTCAAGTAATAACAAGGCGAATCTTAACTGCTTTGCTGGAAAAGTTGCTGTTTACAGAGCTGAATAATGGAAGCTCAGATCATAACAGTGTGACTTTTCTCCCTTTGTACAAATAAACTTTTAGTTAAAAAAGGAGAGTCTAAAAGCAAACAGTCACTGCTGTTTGAAAAACTTATAATTCTCTGTGACACCAGTGTCTTGAGTGGAATCTGTATTAAAGGTGTATTTGTAAAGTAGAAAAGGTATATAAATAATAAAAGAAAAGCTTATATCATTTTAAAAACATGTCATTAGAAATAAAATGCTGTAAATGCCATCCGCAGAACATGTTAAGCAGCTAACAAAGAGATCTTAGCACGCATTCCTGACATTTTGTTCCTGGAGGATTTCATTGATTCAGGTTACTCAGTACTTTTATTTGTATTGTAAAGATTTTACATAAATAGTCATTAAAAAAAAAGGTAAAACAGCTATAAAACATAGAACTCAAAAAGGTATTAAGTGCATTTCCGTGGAACTTTTTTAAAGGTAAGTCTTAACACACATTCCCCGCATTCTGGTACAGATACATTTCATTAAGACAGATTGCTCATGACCTGAAAAGCTTAGCTTTGCACTGCATCAATTTTCAAGTAGACCTTTCAGTAACTTTTGAATATATATGCATATATTTCTAGCATTTAATTATATACAGCAAGAGTATAATATTTCAAGAAGACTAACATTTTTCAAACAGCAAAAGCAGACATTGTAGGAAATCTTTCTCAAAGGAGGAATGGTCTAAAGCATTTACCTTGACTCATACCTTTCCTATGTCTAACTATTATCAAGAAAAAAGATGATAGATAGATCGTAACTCGATGTTACCAATTTCCCACCACCTTGCAGCGCATATTCCCTTCGTCCTCCAATGTGTGACAACAAGGACATTTCAGCCCTTAGAGCAAGGGGTATTTGAGGTATTTTACACAATCCAATGTCATCCCTGGGACTCCAAAGACAACATTTGTGTCCAAACTACAGGCTTCAGCAAACCCATTAAGATAGGCATCATCAGATTCTGCCTATCTGTTGCCTCTTCTTCCATTTACAGGTGATGGAAGTCAACAGAGAAACTATCTCTAACATCCTGGGCATCAGTGATAAATTACATAATATACATGAAAAGTCTTGTTGTAGAGGACAATGACCGCATGGAGCCCTTGTTATGGTCAATTTTAAAAATATACCCCCCTTCCAAACTTATTACAATCTTTGCTATCTTCTGTTCCTTCTCTCTGGGTTATTTGTAAAAAAAATTGTAGCTTGAATTCTTTATAAAACATATACAGTATACACAAAAAAGCAGACTCCATAGAAGGGACTGAGCCTGAGCTGAGAGGTTCAGTCTAGGAGAATTACTTGTAATCATCCATGGGAGGACTGGGAAATACTTCCTCCCACTGACTACCATTATAGGGCATTTTTCTTCCTATTGACAGCGCCAATGCTTGTACATTTTATTCCTCCAAATAACCACCAGTGGTGATTGGTTCCCTTCCACTCACCACCACTGCTGGGGCATTGTTTCCTCCCATTGACCACTGATGCTTGGCAACCTTTTTCTTAGACTGACCACTGACACTGGAGCATATTTTCCTAGCTCTGACCACTGGCACTGAAGAAAATTTTCATAGCTCTGATCACTGACACTGGAGCATATTTTCCTAGCTCTGACCACTGACACTGGAGCATATTTTCCTAGCTCTGACCACTGATGCTGGAGCATATTTTCATAGCTCTGACTACTGGTGCTGGAGCACATTTTCATAGCTCTGATCACTGACACTGGAGCATATTTTCCTAGCTCTGACCACTGGCAATGGAGCATATTTTCCTAGCTCTGATCACTGACACTGGAGCATATTCTTCTAGCCCTGACCACTGGATCTGGAGCAAATTTTCCTAGCTCTGACCACTGGCAATGGAGCATATTTTCCTAGCTCTGATCACTGGCACTGAAGCTTATTTTCCTAGCTCTGACGCTGGAGCATATTTTCCTAGATCTGACCACTGGCAATGGAGCATATTTTCCAGCTCTGACCACTGACACTGCAGCATATTTTCTTAGCCCTGACCAACCACTGGATCTGAAGCATATTTTCCTAGCTCTGACGCTGGAGCATATTTTCCTAGATCTGACCACTGGCAATGGAGCATATTTTCCAGCTCTGATCATTGACAGTGGAGCATATTTTCTTAGCCCTGACCAACCACTGGATCTGAAGCATATTTTCCTAGCTCTGACCACTGGCACTGAAGCATATTTTTCCAGCTCTGACCACTGACACTGGAGCATATTTTCTTAGCTCTGACCACTGATCATTCTTCCACTGATGACTGATGCTAGGGCACTGTGAGCTGAGCTTAAAAAGCCAGAAAAATCAATACAATTATGTAAATGGAGCAAATTCAGCTTGTTTTTGTGGTAGTGCTTATAAGGGAATTACCTAGAAAACTAATGTAAATCATAAAATAATCATAAAAAGTAAATAATGCAAGGTGATGCAATTGTGATATACATTTGAACATTCAGGGCACATTCACACCACTGAATGCAATTCACTACAGCAAATGCATTGTGTGTGTTTTGAGACTTAGATGAGCTGTAACATACCTAATGCACACAGATTGAGGTACTGCTATAGTTTTATGCAGGGTTTTGCTTGGGAGTGTCTTGAACCTGCCTGTGATTTGGTGCATCTGTACAATGTATACAACCTACTACAGCAAAACTGACATTTCCGAAGAAAAAAAATGGCATTTAAATAGAAAAATTACTGCTTTGTTCTGCATTAAAACATAAAGCAACATATGCAAACCCTTATCTTAGACTTAAAAACACGTAAGGTTACCCTCCAAATGCATATCAGGCCCTTCAGGTATTGCATGGATTTTAAGAGGGACCCCATGCAAAAAAAATTACATGGGATCCCCCTCAAAATCCATTGGGCTAAAGGTGCCCATACACCTGCCAATTATTGTACAATAATTGGCAGGTGTATGGGCAGCGTGCGACCGCATTTTGCTACTGCCGCATTTACTGCACGGTCGCACGACTTTCATTTTACGAGCATGCTCGAAAACCCACCGAAAATCGGACAATCTTCGGCGGGTTGGTAGCGGAATCGCAAGGCAAAATCTGCACGGGCCGGTGTGCGCAAGCGCACACTGCCCGCTCAGCATTGCAATCATTGGCAAGTCCTCCTTTCAGCGGGGAGGGCTTGCGATGATCGCAAGTGCGATCTGCCTGTCCAAGATGCGCAATTCGTACAGGATTTCAATCACCTTACAACCATCGCACAACGTAAAGGTGCCCATACACCTTACAATTATCTGCAGATTTTCTATGGTCAGATGGAAAAGGTGCAACAGATTCCTCCATCTACACTTAAGTGTGTGGATGGAGGAATCTCCCGCTGGGCCAAGCTTCCGTAATCTTGCTAGTTGGCCCCGCTGGCTCTCAAAACACCTGAACAATGCCTGCATCCAATCAGATTGTTCAGGTATTTGGAGAGCCAGCAAGACTGACTAGCAACATACTGAAGCTTGGCCCAGTGGGAGATTCCTCCATCCACACAGTTAAGTGTATATGGAGGAATCTGTTGCACCTTTTCCATCTGACCACAGAAAATCTGCAGATAATTGTTAGGTGTATGGGCACCTTTAGTCGTGCGATGGTTGTAAGGTGTATGGGCAGCCTTAAGTGATCTCCTGCAGACTCAAGGCGCTGTAATAAAATGACAGCTGCCATCGCTTGCAGCTGAGCACAGGCCATTCACAAGTAATCACATATGCTGCAATTACCTGTGGGTGATTGAATCTGGATGCAAACAATCTGCACCCAAGTGTTGTTGTCCACAGTTAATCGCAGGCTGTGCCACACAGAAGAATTTGTGGGACTCTATGATCTGGCCCCATGTGTGAATGGAGAGTTAGGTGAAGGTGAGCCGAATGGCATTGTGTTTTTGATATGCGTCAAGCAATCTGTATATAATCTGTTTGTGGATAACTGTTCTGAGTTTGTGTTTGACCATGTTTTTATTTTGGATGCAGCAAAGCCCTGTTCTGTTTAAACAATATTTATTAAATACAAAATGCAATGATCATAAATATAGTCTGTTCACACTAGCCTTCACAAAGTATGTCACCAACATTAAAAATTCTTAGGGGGATATGTGACATTTTACTTGTAACTCGGTGTAGACGTCTGAGAAAAGTAATAAACCAAAAACTAACAAGCAGGAAATTAGATATCTAGGGGCATTATTTATGCTAATGGTGTACAGAAAGCCTGTCAGTTGGAAGGACAGCATTTTTGGGAACACTGCTGACTTCAATATAAAGTTCATTTTTAATTAAAGTTCAACTAAAGATAAAACTATTTTTGTAGTTTTGGATAGAGTAGAGAAGGATTACAACACCCATCAGGTTTGTATTGCTGTCTGTATCCCTGTTAGGAAGATACTGTACACTCACTCCCTCTATTTGTCCTGGTGACTGTTATCACTGAAAGTGAAATTAAAAGAAAATCCCACATTTTGGGTAGTCACTTGAATAGGAATAGATGAGGAATGTTCCAACAGAGACTCTAGTTCTGGTGACCATGCTGACCACCAGGGATTTCCATTGCATTAGAAGAATTTGCAATCACTTAGGGCAGGGGTGCCCACAATTTTTTTGTGTCAAGATCTACTTTTCAAATGACGAGCTCAATAAGATCTATCAATGAAAAAAAAAACAAAAAAACTGGGCTTCAACAGTTCTTACTACATTTTCAATCCTGTCTCTCCTATCTCTCTCTCCTGGCTGGCAGTGTTTCTCCTCACTCTCTCCTTGTTGTCTCTCCTCTCTCTCTCCTCGCCATCTCTCCTGGCTGTCTCTCCACTGGCTCTCTCTCCTGGCTGGCTCTCCTCACTCTCCTGGTTGTCTCTCCTCGCTCTCTTTCCTTGCCACTTCTCCTGGCTGGCTCTCCCTCGATGTTTCTCCTCACTGTCTCCTAATTGGCTCTCAACGCTCTCGGTGTTTCTCCACTCTCTCCTGGTTGGCTCTCCCCTCTCTCTCGGGATGTGTCTCCTCGCTCTCTCTCCCTCTCTCTTGGTATTTCTCCTCAATCTCTCTCCTGGCTTCTAGCAGTTATGGGATTAGCCAGCTTGTTCAATAAACACACAAGGGCTGGTGACATGACACTTGCCAGGAAATGAGTAAAACAGAATATTCTTAGGGCCCTTTCACACCACTTCCTGCGCGTTCCAGCACTGTTAACTGCTGGCACACACTGGGGCGCATACTGTAAGGCTCCCTGCGTTCTGGGGTGGGAGTGGTGGTGCATTCAAGTCAATGGCACCGCACCTACGCCCCCTACAGTGTGCCCCCGCGCCCGCAGTGTGATTGACTACACCAGAATGTGTGGCACAACAATGCCGTGTTCTGGTCCGATGCGATCACAAAAAAAAAATAGTACAAGCACTACTGCACCATTACTCCCCCTCCCGCCCCAGAACGCAGGGAGCCTTACAGTATGTGATAAAGTGCATTCCAGCAGCTCACTGGGCTGGAACGCACTTGAAGTGGTGTTAACAAACCCTCAGACTGGAAAGGATCCTGTGAAGTAATTGATAAGATGGAAAAGATGATATCATGATTGCTGATGGGGTGCTGTGTAATAATACAAGATGCTGACAGCCCACAGTGTCCTCCTATAAACACACAATAATTCCCTAGACCTGAAGTAACTAGTAATACACACAGATCGTTTTAGCTGCTTAACAGCCTATTGCCTCTGTTATGTGGGGTTAGTATAGCTGCATGGAGGCCGGGCTGTTTACAGATCACAGTACCTTGGTGGTCCCAATGTACTACATGTATGCTGTGCTGGGTGAGGTGTACCATGGACCGGACGCAGCCTGCTCGGCCTCTCCTCTGTTTCCTGCTGCTGTATCTGGGAGACACTTCCTGGTTCTATCAGCCAGGAGGATTACAGAACTGTGCACGGGCTTCGCACAATCTTGGTGCCACCTTCAGGTAATGTGGGGGAACTGCAGCACACATTCAGCTGCATTAGAACTGCTGGAGGGAGCCGACTTGGGATCGCGATCTGCCAGTGCAGGGGTGTGGAATTCTTATCGCCCGACGCCCGGGACATGTAGTTCCCGGGCGCCGGGCAAGTAGTACATACATGCAGATGCAACCGCACACGATCACACGTCCCAGGAATCCCCAAGTCTGCACCAACCCTAAAGGGTAAATTCACTTTCCCAAGTTATTTGGGAAAATGGAATTGCCCGCACAAATCTCCCTCCCGCTATACTTACCTTTTGGCGAACGGTCCTTCCCGTCCACCAGTACGGGTGTACTATCTGTACCTGTTCCATGTATTCTGAATTTTGCTCGCAAATTGCAAGCACTCGTTGGTCAACGCGGCCACCTGACGGCATTGACCAATGAGAAGCGCTTCTTAGCACTGCTAAATACGATTTTGGTTAAAATTATTTTTTTGTATCAGGACAAGTAGTTTGTCAAGAGGGACAAGTAGATTCGGCCCCCGCTTTAGTCCTTGGACAAGTAGTTTTTTCCAAAATTTCCACACCCCTGCAGTGTTAGCTTTGTGATCGACTGGTAGATCGCGATCGACCTAATGGGCACCCCTGACTTAGAGGGTTATTCACTAAGGAGCCAAAGGAAATAGCCGTGGCCTCGGCTAATCCTTTGGCTCACTTCGGCTGCCGAAGCCCTTTGGTTCAGCCGAACTGAAGGGCTGCTGTATGGGCTATTCACAATAGCCCGTATAGCAGCCGAAGGCAGCCCAGCCGAAGTCACAGCCGAAACAGGGAGAACGGTCTCCAAGCAAATGTAGACACAAAAAAAAAATGGCGTGCAGCCCCCTCCTGATCTGTACCAGACCCTTTAGGTCTGGTAGGAAAGTTAGGTGGCACCCCCCACTGAATTAAAAAGAAAAAAGTGCGTGGGGTTCTCCTCAAAAGTCGTACCAGGTCCTTTAGGTCTGGTAGGAATTTTAAGGGGGAACCGACCCCCCAAAAATGACCTGAGGTCAGTGGCCTGTCATTGAATGACAACAAATGGGCCGAGTTTTGCCCATTTGTTTTGATTTGACCGGGACCTGCGGTAATAGTTTGACAGGTGCCGGACAAATGTTAACGGGGAGCTAGCGGCATTGTCACCGCTAGCTCAGCCCAATTGTTTATATTTTGCTGGTGTCTTTCAAACCGGCGGGAGTTCGTCGCGTGCACACAGGTCGGCAGATGTCTGTTTTTTATTTTATTTTTAAAAGTCAGTGTCGGCGTGGACAACGCTGGATGTTGTTATTGACCTTTGAAATATTGGTGGATTCATTTTTTACATTTCTGGTGTTATTTCTTTTTATTAAAGGACTCAAAACCTAGGAGGTAGCGAGCAGAATAACTGAGCCGAATGCCGCTATCCAGATGTTGGATGGGCTAAGTTGAAAGTGTTCTTCACTTCTGAGCATGTTCGACTGAATCAAAGGGAGCCGAAGCCAGCTGATGTACGGCTGATTTCAGCGGGTATACGGCAGTGACATGCCGTGCCTTCTGGGCTGGGAGAGGCATCCCCCAGCCCGCCGAAGCCCCGCCCCATCCCACCGAAGCTCCACATGCTTAAAGCTGAAGTCCAACCCCCAGCTCGGTAACTAAGCTGTGTGGGGAGGAGGAAGGGAGGAGACAGGGAGGAGCCTTCCTGTCCCTCACTTGCTCGTCACTGGTGAGGCATCGAGATCGATGACCTCAGTGGGTTTTTTTTTCTTTTTTTTAAATGGACAGCTTGGACCAATAGCGCTTTGCCATTGGTCCAAGCCATCCACAGAGCTCCAGCCTCTAACACAGAGTAGAGGCTGTGACAGCTCTTGCCTCACCAAGTTAGGTTACACAAGCAATGGGGAAGCCCGCTACTGTGTAACCGAACTCCCTGTCAAAAGCCGGATGCAGCACTTGCCTGTAATTAACAGGCAGCGCTCCGTCCATGACAAGTTACACAGTGGGGAGGCTTTCCCTGATATGTAACCTGTAACAAGCCGGACTGAATGGAGAAAAAGCTGTCAGCTTCAGACTTGAAGCTGACAGCTTTTTCCTCCATAATACTAGGTGAGGCTCTGCCTCCCCTGACCTCATGTCCCTGTTATATGGCTAAAATCAGCCATAGAGGGCGGAAGTGAATAGTCGAGTGACGTTCGGCTCACTTCACTTCGGCTCAGCTATTCACACGGCTGCCTTCGGCAGCTTAATGAATAACCCCCTACTGTTGTAGGTACCACCCAGAAAGTGAACATGAATCTCCCTAATGAGACATAGATGGCATAAAAAGCTGACCGGGGTTATAACCCTTCCTCACTCTATCCAAAACGAAAAAAGTTTTGGCTTCAGTTCACTTTAAAAAAGGACTCCAGGAAATTTTTTTTATTAACCCTTGCAGTCGGGCTACCCCCGCACTGCAAGGGTTAACTGCTCATTTTTGGATAGGTTAAAAAAAGTTATTCTCACTTGAAATGTGGAGCCAGTGTACTCTTATAATCATCCTTCCAGCCTTTCTCCCCCTCTGCTGCAGCGGTCTAAAGGTCCCATGAGTCATCACGTTCTATACACAGTATATTTATGCAGTATAAAAAGAGCACCAAAGTTAAAGAGGGCATATACTGTTATTTTTATTGGGAAGATGAAGTTCCTCTTTTGCAGAAATAACAAAGCAATATACTCATAAGGCCACTAGATGGCAGTCAAGCACTGTGTACATATAAAAGCTTTTGTACCGCAAGTCCCTGCTCAGATAAGCAGCTTTAAATGTAAGATTAAACGGGTCTGAACAAGACATACTACCCAAGCAAACCAACTTGTTATACATTGTCGAAATCTAAAATAAATGAGGCTCTGGTGTATGCAGCTGCAATAACTAATTTGCCCCCTTTAGAGCGATAGAATATAAAGTGTCTACATAACTATTTTATTTATCCCGATAAACGGACACATTTCAAAAAGTGTTAACATGGTAACAGAAACTGTACCACTTTGTGATCCTATGATGGTATACTTAATACTGTAGTGTTCTTTTCTGTTAATATATAAGCCCCTTTTGCCCAGTCTGCAGCCACATGTGCAGCCTTCAGAACCCTTGATTATAGTAGTCTGTGTTTTGGTGCTCACTCAATAAAGAAAATATTCTTTAGACTGGCTTCTAGTAGGTAAATGGTTTGCTCTAAATCAGGGGCGCCCACAAGTTTTCGTCTATTGATGAGCTCAATGTGATCTACCAACGTAAAAACACCTGCATTCAGGGGCAGGAGGAGGCATGGCAGTGCATTGAAGTCAATGGCACTGCAGCCACGCCGCTCAGCCCGCAGTGCGATCACCAGCACCCGGAACGCAGGCACATCAGTGCCTGCGTTCCGGTCCAGTGCGATCGCCAGCACCCGGAACGCAGGCACATTAGTGTCTGCGTTCCGGTCCAGTGCGATCTGCAAAAATGCTGCAGATCGCACTCACCGGAATGCAGGCACTAATGTGCTTGCGTTCCAGGTGCGGGCGATTGCACTGTGGGTGGGGGGATGGCTGCGGTGAAATTGACTTCAATATAACCCCACGCCTCCTCCCGCCCCTGAACGTAGGGAGCCGGCCGGCTTGCATTCCCGTGCGTTCTAGAGGTGCCGACGTCCTGTCCTCCCGCAGTGCTCATGTGGCCGAATGTGGCCGACGTTGCACACGGGGAGAGGGGTCTTGCCCCTTTCCATCTGAGGCAGCTAACACATTCAGCCGGCAGCCACACGAGCACCGTGGGAGCATAGCCCTAGCTAGCTCCTTTTGCGCCCGAGGCAAGAAAAAATGTGCCCCCTCCCCCCAAAAGGCGTGTGACATCACCCAGCGCCCTGAAATGTATTTTAATTTTTTTTTTACTGTTGGAGGGGGGCTTCGGGGAAATATTAGGGGTCTAAACAGCCCCCTGATATTTCCTTTTTAAAATAGGAAAATAAATTGAGGACACAAAGTTCTTAATATCTTTTTCTGCAGCCTCTGTTCTAAATGAATGGAAAGCACAGAGGCTTCCCATTCATTCAGAAACTATTTACTATAATCCAGTTTCTGAATGGGGAGGAGCCCCTGTACAGAGTGCTACTCCCCATTGACAAACTCATGAATGAACAGGACGTGATGTAAAGCACTTCCTGTTCATTCTTAACTGGGGACACATAGTACTATGTGTCCCCAGTTATTTACAAACACTGGAGTGATCAGCTGATCGATCCAGTGTTGTCCTGCACAGAGGACTGGTACATATCACAGATATGTACCGATCCTCCGCCACTCAGCCACACACACAGGGGGACTCAGCCTGCAACTTCTCCTCTGGATCCCCACTGCTCTCCTGGAGGAAGGAGCCAATGGCCGAGCTGTGAGGAGAGAGAGAGAGCCGCTGGGTGTCAGATCCTGGCCGTGCGACTCTCTCTCTCTCTCCTCACTGCTTGGCCATGCTGCTGTATTAGCGGCTCCCTCCTCTGCCCCCCCCCTGCCGCCAGCTGCAGCGCTTCCTTCACTTCTCCTCAGATCCCCGCTCCATACAGATGGGGAGAGCAGCGGGGATCCAGAAGAGAAGCCCCGTGGCAGGAGGACAGGACATCGCGATCTACCTAATGGTCACTCCTGGTCTAAATGGTTTGGCTGAGAAAAATATAAAATGGGACAGTAATAGCAATGATCTCTAGCAGTCTCATGTAATGTGTCTCCAGTCTATGACTTTATCCTGAAGCATGTCCACAGTTTCCAGCAACTCTAAAGCTGGCCATACACCTTGCGATTGTCGTTAGATTTCTTTCGTGCCCTCAGCAAACCATTTTTCCTTTTCCACTCTTTACCCCATCATGCACAGACCAATGTCGATTTCGATTATCGTTAGTTAGCAATAGACAGAACGGACTGCATATGTGCAGTGTTCATTGTGCGGCTCGATTTTTCGTAAAAAAACGCCACTAATCCATCAATTTTCGTACGATTCGAAAAAAGTTTTCTAGCCTGACCAATCGAGGAAATTCGGACAGTTGTACAGTAATTGTGATCGTTCATTTCCATCAACTGGCCGATTATTGTACAAAAAACCCGATCGATTTCCGAACGATAAACGCAAGTTGTATGGGCACCTTTAGGCCTCATTAACGCAAGCAAAATTGTATATTGCGTCTATGCGTGTATATACGAGCGTCTATGCGCGTATATGCGAGCGTATATGCGTGCACTGTATGCAATCCCAGAATGCATCACTCGTAATGGAATTTTAAATGTGCTGTACGCATGTACGTGCGTATATGCGCGTAAACACGCGTATGTGGGTGTAAATACGCACAAATACGCTGCCCGGACGCATCTCTGTTCCATTCTGTTTTTGCCCATATATACGCTACGCAAATATACACCCCCAACTCTGCTCAGGTCTGTAAAAACAAATGGAACAATGTTTTGGTTTAATGGACCTAATCATACCAGATTGGGGGTAATCTGATGTAAAGGGACAGATCACGGTTTGTTTACATCAAATTCCTCATAGAGCGACATAGGGGCTGGTCACTTTTGGTTTTTCCTCTATCGCATCATAGAGGAAAAAACCTGGATGGACACAGATGTTACAGCAGTGACATCCAATCCATACTACCCTGTTCAGCCCGTGTGAAAGGGGCCTTATAGCATGTCCACAGTGTCTGACTATCTCTGTAGCATACCTGCAGTCTCTATCTCCTGTAGCATGCCTATAGTCCCTGAACATCTCCCCATATAGCAAGGATAACTTGCCACAAACTTGTGGCAGGGATACATTTTAATTATTTCTAACTTGCTGCACACATTCCTGGCAAGTTGTAGACTTGCAGAACACTTGCCGCACAAGTTCTAGTTGACACTTTTTGAATTTGTAGCAAATTTGGTTGGTAAGTCTACAGCAAGAGTCCTGCAAGAGCTCTGCAAGTGTACAGCACTTTTGCAAAGCACGTTGATCTGGAGACTTGCAATGCAGACTTGCTGTAATTGTGGAACACAATTGTGAAGTTTGGCAAGCAGATGAGGCTCTCTAATTAGGCAAATTAGGCGGTCGCCTTAGGCCTCGCGCTCACAAGGGCCTCGCGGCCGCCTAATTTGCCTAATACATTGCAGGGCACCTTAGCGCTGCGGCTGCTATACAGGCCGGACACAATCAGCTTGATTGTGTTCGGCTCGGCCGACACGCTGTGCCCGATGCAGAGCGTCAGGCACTAGCCTGCCGACGCTATGGATCAGCCTGCTCAGTCACCTGCTCCCTCCGTGTAGATCTGCTCTGCTGTTTTGAGCAGGGAAATTACAGCCTGAGAGAGGTGAATCGGCCGCTGGGGAGAGGTGTCCTTTACAGTGCCAGGAGCAGCAGGTGAGGGTCCTTGCAGTCTGTGTTGCAGGCACTGAGACAGGCAGCTAAAGTCAGATGATGTGCCTGTTGGACCCCCCCCCTAGTTTACACAAGTGAGGAGCCGATCAGCCACCGGTCTTCCTGAGCGTCCATGCAGAGAGATGTCTGTGTTCCCTGACAGACAGCAGTGCTGGAATTGGAGCTGGAGGACAAGAGGGACACCCTAAGGAGCAGCTGTAAAGTATCCGAGAAGAAGCACATCCAAGAAAGTTCACAGAGTTGGTAACAGCAGATAACTTGCTTACAAACTTATATACAGCACAGTCATGTATCATTGTGAAACAAGGGGAGCCAAACCAGAAGACGTCTATGCCGTGGGCCACGGAGGGGAAGAAGCTAGCCAGGATGCCCAACTACTATCTCTCAATACTTGATAACCATAGGAGCATGAAACGTGTCTGGGAAGAGGGAAAACTATATTTTTTATTTTTTGTTGTTGTTTTCATTCTTCCCAGACACTTTTCATGCTCCTATGGTTATCAAGTATTGAGAGATAGTAGTTGGGTGTCCTGGCTAGTTTTTACCCCCTACGTGGCCCCCAGCATAGATGTCTTCTGGTTTGGCTCCCCTTGTTTCACGATGATACATGACTGTGCCTTATATAAGTGTGTAAGCAAGTTATATACGCACACATATTTATTCATCACATGTGTGTTGTCTATGAACAATGTATAGTGATTGTCTTTTATATTTTATACTATGTGTTGGTCCTGAGAAAGCCTCCTCTGGGGTGAAATGCATAGACCACGTGTGAGGACCAAGGAGCAGCATTTATATCACAAATAAGCAGGATAAAGAGCTTGTGGAAACAATGCAACTTATCTGCTGTTACCAGCTCTGTGAACTTGTAGTTTCAATATATGTATTATGCTGTCTTGGGCCTAAATAGTGTCCTGCAGTGGTGGTTACATGGTATTTTAATCACATTTTATCATGTTGTGTATAGTTATATGTATTTTATGCTAAAACAATAAATATTTACAGGTTATTCACTAAAGGGTTTGGAGAAGGCAGGAGAAAGGAACAATCTAGCATAGGGGTAGGCAACCTTGGCTCTCCAGCTGTGCTGAAACTACAAATCCCATAAAGCATTGCAAGCCACAGGCATGACTCCCAGAGGCAGAAGCATGATGGGATTTGTATTTTCAGCACAGCTGGAGAGTCAAGATTGCCTATCCCTGATCTAGGACAACATAGCTGAGCTGGAAAGTGAGCTGAATTGGAGAATTTTTCAAAATAAGCTATTTTGTCCCAGATTGTTCACTTCTCCTGCCTCCTCCAAACACTTCACCCTTTAGTGAATAACCCTGATAGTTTTTATAGTGATATATGCATCTAAAAAGCCCCAATTTGTCACGATTTTTATGCCAATTTGTCATATTACACACTGACCACCTGAGAGCCCGCAGTGACCACCTGAGAGCTTTAAACAGGTGCCGCAGTTCATAGGAATGCTGCCGAGGTCCCCAGCGAGCAAGGGACTTCAACAGTTTTCCTGTGTACTTAGGGTTGCCACCCGTACGATTTTCACCCGTACAGTACGGTTTTGGCATCTTGTGTACGGGTTTCAGGCCACCTTAGCCCCGTACACAAGATAAAAACATACAATGGTTAGCGCGCACTGCTGTAGGACAAACACAAGTGGGAAATGGATCTGCTGGGGGATGGTGTGCAAAAACTCCTCAATACAGGGGGAGGGACCCTGTGTAACACAATTCAAGACAAACAAAAACACGTTTTTTGAGGAGCGCAACTACCTATGATTAGAGTGATGGCCCAATGTGCTAAGCTAGGGAAAATGCATAACAGTTTACAATACGGACACCCAAAACTGGTTTGTCATATGGAAGGGGACAAATTAATGACTTACAGTTGGGATGTGAGCCTATGTGCCCTGGTGTCTCTCACAGGATATTCTCCACGGTCTGTCTGATGCGATGTCCACAGCTGGCAGGTGGGAAGAGAGTGGGTGTCTGACCGGACCGGAGTGGGAGAACGAGGTGTCAGCCGATGTCACAAACTCAGCTGGCCAGGCTGAGCCGCGGCGGCTGAGAAGGGAAAGCAGTGAGCCGCGATCGGCTCCGTAACCCCGGACTCTATGCGTGTTGTTACAGTTTTAGATGTGACTGTCAGCGGAGTGCACAGAGATGGGCCAGTGCGTGGGACAGTGAGGGATCTGTTCGGGGGGATAGATCTTGCTGCCTGCAGGATACGGCTATGCGTTTCGAGGAGGTTTCCTCTTTGTCAAGCCACAGAAAGGTACCCGAGGGTTACGGAGCCGATCGCGGCTCACTGCTTTCCCATCTCAGCCGCCGTGGCTCAGCCTGGCCAGCTCCTGTCTGAAAATCTGAAAATTCTCAGGTGGCCGCAAAGTATCTTGGGGCGGGCGCATGCAGAGTTCAGATTTTCGGTTGGGAGACGAGGAGAGACACAAGGTAAGTATATGGACGCGTGCACTTGCACAGACACCGTGGGACAGGAAGTGCCAGCAATGACAGAGGAGTCATCATTGGATCGGAGACCTGCAGCAGCGCTGAGGGGGGGGGGGGTTATTTTTAACCTTTAATGTCACTTTGAGGCTCACTACATCAAGTAAGTTGACACAGGTTTTTTGTTTTTCTTACCAGGTAGCACCTTGGAATACTTGGCTCCAGTATATCAAGTATGCTAGATACTAGGCTGCCAGCTAGGGTGTCAAAAAACTGTTTGTTAAAAAATTTTTTATTTACACACGTGACAGTTTTGAAAGGACCACAGACCTTTAAAGACCGCTAAACATTTGCAAACATTGGTTATGTGGTGCAAAATATTTTCTTTTTTTTTTAAATATGTTTTGTGGCTTAAAGGCAAAGTCCACCTTTTAGAAAAAAGAAAATGATAAATGCACACATTTTTCATTTTGCATTGAAGCCAGTAAAACAATGCAACCGAGATCAGTGGATTGGGTGTGCAATGCTCTGGCTCTTGTAGCTTCTCTCTGCCATCTATGTCCATACTAAGGTAGGGACATTCAGTAACATGGATGGGAGGAAGAATGAATGGACTGCAAGTGTGATGATGTCACTGCAGTTGCATTCCATTGAGAACTATAAGTCCCTCTGCCATGGTGTAGTATCTTTATTCGCAGATCCTGTAGAAGAATTTGTGTGGAGTGAAAAATCAAGACCAGCCTGTGAGGAGATTCAGGTAAGTGAGGGGATGAGGAGGTTGTGATGTGACCATGTTTCAGGTTAAACTCTGTATATGGGTGTAACATGAAACATGGTACAAAGGTAAACTTAGCCTATAACAGATTTTAGCGCTAGCTACAGGTTATCTAACATCAAGCCACGAATCAGTCATATAATGTTAAAGTTAAAAAAAAAAAGCAATTGCAATAGGCACAACCCATCAGCCACGCTCGGCCTACAAGTGCACACTCACTTGTAAAGTGACATAGTATCTGAGTGTTCACCACATAGAGGTAATGAGTAACTGGCTTAGGTAGAATCTAACACAGGAGCCTTCTCGGCTCTCTTGACCAATAGTATGGTACTAAGACACCAATAAAACCTTGGTCCTACCCTTTTCCCTGCCACCAACTTAAGGCTTATGGTCAGGGCAGCCTTCAGAAATTTCGGGGCCCCTTACACGGCTTTAGGCTGGGGCCCGCTCCCCGCACCGCCCGGTCACCCCCTCACTGCCGCCAAGCTGAGGCTGTCACACTGTTATTATTATACATTTATATAGCATTTTTTGTTTTCCCCCGAGATCTTGGGACTGTCAGCAGCTGCCGGTCCCCCACACTGCATCTTGGTGGGCAGCGGCGGGAGAGAGCTCAGAGCTCGTCGAGGCGGTGTGGCGTGAAGCGTGCAATGCGTGTGGAGCCACAAACAGGGGCAACTAATCGAAAGCCGACTAATCGATGATGGTAAACGTTGACAACATTTTCCATCATCGATTTTAATCAACTTAGTCGATTAGTTGTTGCAGCCCCGGTCCCATCAGTCTCTGTACATAGGAGCTTACCCTCTAATGTCCCGTCCCCACAGTCACATCAGTCTCTGTAAAGAGGAGCATACACTCTAATGTCCCCCCACAATCACATTACCCACTGGACTCAGGGCTTGGTGACCCGCTGGACGAAGGGCTTTGTGACCCGTTGGAGGGAGGGCTTCGTGACCCGTTGGAGGGAGGGCTTCGTGACCCACTGGACACTACTGTAGACATGTGCACTGGCAAAAAAAATGTTTAGTTTCATCTTGTTTTGATTCGGATTTTGTGTTATTTCGTTTTTCGGGATTTGGACAAAATTCGTTAGCGGTAGTCTGTACTTCATTTCCGTTTCATGTTCGTATCGTTCGTTTCATTGCAGCAAAGTGACATAATTTTTTTTTTTTTAATTGCCACTTTGCTGCAATGAAAATTTGTCCACAAATGAAAATGCGTACAGACTACAGCTAACGAATTTCGTTGCAAAAAACTAATTTTTCCGAAACGAATCGCGCAGTGCATTCCAGTCCCACTCTGGCCAGAACACACTGTCCGCATTGTGGCCGGCTCACTTTTTTGCCGGGCTGGAGGGGGCGTGGCGGGCCATTGAAGTGAATGGCGCCGTAGCCACACCCCCTGGCTGCAATGCGATCACCCGCACAGGATCGCAAGGCACATTGTACCTGCAGTGTGTTCAAAATAGTGCTTGCAGCATTTTTACCACACCCGACCGCAGGCACAATGTGCCCTGCGATCCCATGCGAGCAATCGCATTGCGGCTGGAGGGCGTGGCTACGCCGCCATTCACTTCAATGGCCCGCCATGCCCCCTCCAGCCCGCCAAAAAAGTGGGTCGGCCGCAATGCGATGCAAGTGGTGTGAACAGGCCCTAAAACGGTACCAAGAACATGGCTGCAGGAGCAGCCATATTCTTGGTATAACCACTTCCAGCAGAGGACGTACATTTACATCAACCCACAGGAAGTGGTTAAAAAAACACACACACGTAATGAAACAAACGCACATATCACAAACATATCACACACTCACTTAAAAAACACACACACAGCTTCATTTAAAAAAACAAACAAACACTCTCACAACTATTAAAAGTAAAAATAGTTAATCAAAAAATGTCCCCCTCTCCTGCTTACCTGTTTTGCAGGAAGGGGGGCTGCATTCCTGGGTCCAATGTGGCACTTGGGGATTATCCTGGTCTGGTGGTCGAGTGAAGGATCAGTGTGCTCTGCAGTCTGGCTGGTGCACTGGTGCAGACCATACTAATCGATCCCTGCTAAATCAGCGGCGGCACCACGAGGGAGCGATCAGTATGATCTGCATCAGCAAGAGATGCAGCTCATACTGATTCCCCTCTGGACCACCAGGGAATGATTTCCATTTAATATTTTGCCAGTTCGGCAATATATTAAATGTAATGTGGGCACTTGCCAGGTTTAAAGATACTACTCGCGGCTGCCATCTTTAAAAATCTAATGTGCAGTGGAGACCCCCTGGGGACACCGGAGGCCCGTACAGAGCACCTCAGGTGAGGATATGAAGAGTACGGGCCCCGGCTTCCTTTGGTGCTGCGGGGGCCCGGCCGCCTCCACCTCCCGCCAGGCACCTGTATGGCCGTCGGCCAATACACATGTAAGTTGCTCGGGCCCCTAAGGCTGCCCGGGCCCCTTACATGACTATCGGCGGTACCCCCCTGACGGCGGCCCTTCTTACGGTAGAACACAACTGTTTCCAGCTGGCTAGCTTAGTTAAGCCTTACTTCGGTGACTTTCTCCCTTCTGCTATAAGCTCATGGTCACTTTATATCAGAACGGTTCACCCGACGGTCCCCTTTAAAATAATAGCTGTCATCAGTGGCAGAGAAGATGATGACAGCTATGAACCAAAAATCTGGGCTCCCCCTCCGCCTGCATCGGCATCTGTCATCTTCTCTGCCCCTGCCTGGTGCTGATCCATGCTTCTCCTCGGATCCCCGCTGCTCTCCCCCACCTGTATGGACTAAGGCAGCAGGGATCTGAGGAGAAATGGCCGGTGGGGGGGCAGAGGAGGGAGCTGATCATCAGGATGGTCGAACGGCATGAGAGCAGCAGTGAGAGGGGAAGAGAGCGGAGCTGCTATCATCCTGTCAGTTTCAGGATGAAAGCGGCTATGTGCGTGGTTGAGCGGAGGATCGGTCAATATCTGTGATATTTACTGATCCTCTGTGCAGAGCAGACACTGGAGTGATCAGGTGATAACACCAATGTTTGTAATACCTGGGGACACATAGTGCTATGTTATGAATAAACAGGAAATGATTTACAACACTTCCTGTTCATTCATGAGTTTCTCAATGGGGAGAAGCACTCACTACAGAGGCTGCTCCCTATTCAGAAACTGGTTGATAGTAAATGTTTTACCATCAAAAGTTTCTGAATGACTGAGGCTACAGAAAGAGATTGAGGACTCTGTGTCCTCATTTTCTTTTTCAAAAAGGAAATATCAGGGTTCCCCAAAGCGCCCCAACAGTTGAAAAAATAATAGAAATAAATAAAAAATAATAAAAAATGTAAAAAATAAAAAAAACACCCCCTACACACACACACAGATAACATACACGTGCAACAGTGTGCACTATATTGTGGTATACGCCATGCACATGTGCTGCGGTGCGTTGTTAGAATGCATTGCAGTGCTTGATTTTTTTATTTTCAAAATAACATTCATTTAACTGTGGCAGCACATATGGGAAAGCGTTGTGACACTTTGCTGTGCGTTGTGATATGCTGTGTTGCAATTAAATGTACGCCTGTATCATTTTATCACAACACAAACAGCAGCATAAATAGTTTGTTTAAGTTTATTCTTCCAAAGTTATTATCTAACAATCTGGAGACGAACCAAATCATAGACTGGTGTTCCTGGTGCTTTTGAGCTACTGTAAACTGTGAGTAAACTATGACTTGTGCAATGTGACCTGTTTTACTTTGGTGGCCATTAGCTGTCCTAAACAGGGTGTTACAAGTACCATAGTCAGATCCAGGCTGAAATTCTGGCACACCATCAGTTCTCATAATGCAATGCATACACCTTACTAATCTATGCAAATACGAGCACAATGCAGGGGAAGACATATTATAGTTCTAACCTTGAGACAATACTTGCACATTGGTTAAACCCAGGTTAAGGAGTGCCTGGGGCATTTAGGGCAGATGTGAAAGGGAAAAACTTAATATCAGATCATCTTGTGCTGAGCTATTTTTGTGCTTTGTGCTAGCTTTCTTCCAACCCCTTGCTGCTGCTCTAAACTGATGGAAAGTGAACTCTAGCTAGTTGCTTTTTGTTTACTTATCTTCTAACCCTGTCCCTACCCTTATTTATATGCAATATGAATTTGTGTTTATGTATGTGCAATATGAATTTGTGTTTATGTATGTATGAATACATGTCTGTGTACAAACCATGTTTGACCAGTCATATGAGTCAGGTATTATTCTTGTATCGGCTGTCCCTTCTGATTGCACATGCATGACCGTAAAATGTGGAAGAAGGTGTACTCTTGTACGGAGGGCAGATAGCAGTGCCTTGTCACCTGGATCATCCAGGATGATATGTGTATTGGATACCAAGTAAAGCTTGTCCTCTGGGGGCACAAACGGTGCAGTTTTCAAATGTATCGACTGTGGATAGAGATCCCATGTCATTAGGAAACAGAGAAGAGGTAACCTTCTTACGTAATAAATCCAGAAAGCAGTAGGTGTATTGACCGACAGCAACTATAGGTGTATTGACCGACAGCAACTAATCAGTAGTCATCATTCGCCCTTCTAACTTTACTAAACTGATAAACTAAATTTGGGTTACAGTATGTATTTATGTGTGTTTGTATGTGTACACCTGGTAAAAGAACAAACTAACACGTTGGAAAAGGATGTTAGGACGAAAGGAAGAGAAAAGAAGGCTTTACTCCATTATTTTATTTCTAGTCCTATTGGTGGTATTTCCAAATATTCTATAGCAGTATATAGTTCTGTTGTTAATGTGGTATCCAGGGGGTAAACCAACTGCCATATGTAAAGTCAATAAGAATTTACAGTATTTCCCCCTTCAAGAAATGTGTAGCACTCTCCCTGACCTCTCTGAGCATGTGGGGAACTTCAGAGGCAAGGTGGGCTGACATTTCACCTCAGGGACTTAGTCGGTTGTTGGATGCAAATGCAAAAGTCACATTAAGAATTTTTCAAAGGTTTTATTCCTTAAGAAATTCAATGGGAAAGGGGATAAAGGGCTACAGACATCTACAACAGTACAGAACTCCAGACTCTCTGACCACTTCCCAGCTTCATGGTACAGAGGACCTTTAAACTGATTGCAGTAATACTGTGTATTGTAGAACCATTGTTGGTCAGAAGATATATCACACAATTCCCCAAACTAGACACTAGACTTCCTGTGAGGTTCAAGCCCAACCTGGCTTCCCTGGCACCTCCAGCATATGACGTTCCTGCTTCATCTTAGGAACAGATTCAGACCCTGACTGGGTCTATACCTGACCACCTGCAGCCTGCTGACCTGGTCAGACAGCAACTCGCATCACACACCCTCCTCCAGACAGGAGGCCCTGGGGGAAAAAAAAAGAGTCTCAGATGGTCAACCTCAAATATTTATGTCCTCCCCAGCCTACATCACTGGCCATGAACATCCTAGTGATTGGATAGAGAGACACACACACATTCATAATATAGTATATGTTCTGTCCTGTGGCAAGGTCACAACCAGCAGCAGGGGGATGCAAACAATAACAGAGTGTTTAGGAGAAACCAAATAAGCACAGATAATCAAACTAGTTAGACTGGATACAGTCCAGAAAAACTAAATGTAAGGAGTCACCCCGCTTAGGGCAATGGTGGCTGCACATGGCACATAATTATTCAGAAATGGGAAGTTTCCTTTGCTTTCCTGCCACCTGTACTCACAGAGCAGCAATTCCTAAACTAGGCCTCAGGGAAATAGACACATATTGGCAAATTATTTTAAATTACTGCATCTTATTTGGGACTCTACAAGGACTAAAGAGTCATGGCGATTCATTACAAATTTTTCTAAATTGCTGTTTTGTCTATTGCTCAATTAAGATTTTAAAGTGTAAAATTATGTCCTTATGAGCTCATTTTTAAATTATTTTTACATTACACGCTAAGTCTTACAGTGCTGTCAGTACAGCACAGCTAATTTGGTTCAGGATGGGAAACAGTAAAAATATATTACATTTTTTTAAATAATCCTGCCTAAGTGTAGAACCCCAAGGTTCCTGTTTTTACCTTTATTAGCCTGAAAAGCCTCCTCTATGCCCTTCTCTAATTTCACTTTCTTAAGGTGGCCATACACTAGTAGATGTTTGGTCAGAAATTTTCGTTTCTGCCACGAACCCTCATTCAATTATAGCTCGAATACCCCATCAAGCATAGTCAAATGACAATTTCGGAAATCGTTCGTTAGCCATGCTAACCAACCAGTTTTTGACGAGCGACGGAAATAATTTCCTCTTGCGCATGTGCTGTGTTCTTGCTAAGATATTTGACAAGCGAAAACCCCACTGATTCATCGATTTTCGTTCGGTCAGAATTTTTTTTTCCAACTTGACCGTTTGAAAAATTTAAATCACGATATCAAAAACAAAAATCAGTGATGTACCATCAACTGTTCGATTTACGTTTAAAAGACCTTTCATGTACGATTTCTGAATGAAAATCTCACAATGTATGGGCACTAATACCTTCCTACTGCCAATCCCTGTTCAATCCCTGCATCAGTGGTCAATAAGAGCATTTTTACTTGACAGGTGCACTGAAGTTAATTTTCTGGGGGTTAAAAAAGATCATCTCAGACATTTTATAGTGTATGATCTTACCCAGAATATTTACTTTTTAGTAAGTTTAAAATAGAGTACAGGTTCTCTTTAGAGCAGGGATCTCAAACTCAATTCATTTAGGGGCCACTGGACAAGTTTTCTTCTCCCATGGGGGCTGCTTGCTAAATTTCATAAAATGTCATACTTCAAAATAAAATGTAACTATATACGGTACCAGTGTTAATGTCTGCATGTGTTTATAATGCCAATATATGTATGTCTGTGATGGTTTCACAGAACATATTCACACACATTTAGAAATACACACACACGCAGAAAAACACACACAGAAATATGCACACACACAGCACAGAATTACCCACACACAGAAAAATATATACACACATACACTCACAGCTTCATAAGAAAGAGCCCCCACACCTGATTACATTTTTTGCAGGGAGAGGGCACATTCCCTGGTGGTTCAGTGGTTGATTAGTACGGTCTGCACCTTTAGCTGTAAAG
Source organism: Nanorana parkeri (assembly GCF_000935625.1). Classification (NCBI taxonomy): domain Eukaryota; kingdom Metazoa; phylum Chordata; class Amphibia; order Anura; family Dicroglossidae; genus Nanorana; species Nanorana parkeri. The sequence continues at coordinate 168,788 of NW_017307084.1, forward strand.
CTCTCAGAGTCATAGTCACAGGCTGTGCTCTGGGTCATACTAAGCGCTGACACCAATATGAGTCCAGGAGCAGCTACACGATCTGCATCCAACAGAGATGCAGACTCTGTAGCTGCTCCCCCATGTTAGGTATGTGGTCTGTGACTGCATGCCTGACTTGTCAGCTAGGTGTGGGCTGCATGGTACCGGTTCACGGGCCGGTCCTTTGAAACCCCTGCTTTAGAGGGGCATCCCTTGTTCCCCTGCAGTCCCCCTATCTTTATTACACTTCTCCTCCAGACCCTGTTCAAAGCATACTTTGTATAGTGTTTGGTAGATTAGTGTATATAGGACAGTGTGCCTGTGTTTACAGTAGGGATGTCCCGATACCGATACTAGCATCGGAATCGGGCCCGATACAGGGCATTTTGACAAGTACTTGTCAAAATGCCCCGATACATTGCGCCGAAGCTTGCGCTATGTTTTTTTTTCTTAGTTACCTCGCCGAGCGTTGCGTCACTGCTGCTCCGGTGGGCAGCGCTCCAGGTGGGGTCCTAATTTAGGTGGCCGGAGACTGCTAGATGACCCTGCTCGGAGGTAAGTAAGAAAAAAACCCTGCAGCGGTGAGTCAGCGCTGATCCGGCAAAAGGAGCTCCAGGTGGGGTTCTAATTTAGCTGGCAGGCACAGTGAGTGAGGGCAGATTGGGGGGGGCACTATTCAATGTTAGCAGTGCAGAATTGTATATCTATTGCTGCAGTGCATTCTATATGTACTGTACATATACAGCACAAATGTCCCGTACATTGCAGCAATAGATTTACAATGATCCCCTGCTAACATGAATGGGTTAAATTATCCATAGTACAAATACATGTTATGTACTATTATGTACTACGGATCACGATTTAACCTATTCATGTTAGCAGGGGATAATTGTAACTCTATTACTGCAGTGTACTGCACATGTGTACTGTATATGTACTATGGATCATGATTTACCCTTTTCATGTTAGCAGGGCAGAATTGCGAGCTCCTCCCACAAGCTGAGCACCGAGACGCGATGCAGCGATCCTGCCCAGCGCCGACTACAAGAGGCAACGCGTGAGGCAACAGGGATCGGAGTGAAAGTGTGAGTGAGGGAAGCTGGGACGGGGCTGGCTGTAAATCTATTGCTATAGTGTACTGGACATGTGTATTGTATATGTAGTACATATATACAGCACACACCTCCACTACACTCCAGCAATAGAGTTACAATTCCCCCCTGCTAACATGAATAGGTTAAATCATGATCCATAGTACACAACATGTAGTTGTACTATGGATCATTTAAAGTCACCTGTCCCTTTAAGAAAAAGTATCGGTAATTGGTATCGGCAAGTACATGAGGGGAAGTACTTGTACTTGAAAAAGTGTCATCGGGACATCCCTAGTTTACAGTATTGTTTTGAACTGAGTACGCTGTAAACTCTGGGTGGAAAAAGACTCAAAGACGTGCAGTGTTATTGATTAGCACCTGATTCCTCTACCTTTCTGTGAGGTCAGTGGTTATTCCATTTGAACAATCCTACCTGTCAGTGTCCCATTTTGTGGGGAGGTCTAATTTTGAATCCTTATTTACAAACAAGGAATCAGTAACAGCTTTAGCTTAAAAATGGACAAATATCTTCTTTCATCCGATGTGACATTAAATATATAATGCCTACATTTGACAATGTAGTTGAATAATGTTCTCCATAAAGCAAATGAGTGGAGTATCAGTGAAGGCAGCCCACCAACCTAACACAAGGTAATCAGTTATGTACTGTGAATTTATAAATTGTCTATATTTTATAGCTATGGTTGTGTTTATATTTTACAAATATGTTTTTAAAGAGATAAAGTGAAATTCAGAGCTGACCATATATTTCTAAACAAAATTATCAGCAATGTGTTTTAGGCTTTGTGATTTATGAACCAGCATTGTCCGCTCCAGTAAAACAAAACAAAAACAGGTTATAGGCTGAATTTGCTCAAATTGATTATTTTATCTCACGATAATATTTTCCTAAACATATTCTATCCACAAACAAAAATATAACTTACCCTTGTCCTTTTTTTGCTCTATGAAAGGACATTAACAACTGAAAGCTGTATTTTCTCATGAATTCAAATGCAGCATTTCGAGCGCTAGGATTATAATGACTATTTAGAAGAAAGTTCAATATTATCAAACTTTAATACATATGTAACTGTTGTAATTAGCATAAAAGACAAACAAGCTAAAGAGGATTTTTTAGTTACCAAAATAGAACATTGTAAATAATACTGCAAAACGCCCTTCTTTCATTTATATCCCTACAAAAACCAAATAAATTTGGCATATTTTAGAAAACAAACATCACTATTACAATTGGCCTCAAATTATATTGTTATCACCATCCAACCTCTGTTTATCTTCTTATTCTGTCTCATATATTGATTGTCTCATATATTGATCAATGTAAGTTCAATTACATTATCATCACATAATCACATTTTTACTATATAGACGATAGGAGGGAGAGTTCTCTATGCATTGCTCAGATTTATGCTCCACTTCATCAGGGGTATAATTGAGACATATTTTGACATATACAATAATGGAAATTGCCAGAAGGTGACCTTTAGACCCCCCCCCCGGCCCCTATGTGACTACAGGGGCATAGAAATAGAAGGTTGCACACTTCAAAATGGCCCATATCCATACATTTCTTATATTGACTGCCAAGAGGGCCATTAACTCCAATGGCTTAACATTTTGTAACTGGCATTGCACTGTAGAAAATAGAGCCAGGAAATAAGCATTTTCTGAATGATCTTATGTTGGCTACCTGTGGAACAACAAGTGATTACTAATCAGGAAGCTAATATCTGATTAACATCATTATAAGTAAAGGAAAATGAGATGCACAGCAGATCTATAAACTAAGAATATGTTGCAAGACTGTCATACTTCATGCAATAAAAGTGTATTTGCCTAGTGCAGTGTTTGATACAATTTCAAAACGAATGTAACAAGTCACGCTTGAATCTGACAAAAGAAATATGACCAATGTATTGCTATAGTGTATCTCTTTAGAAGAATGCCCTTTATACAAGGACACTGACCCCCATCTGTTACTGTTAAAAGAGAACTATGGGGTAAGTTTTTTCCCCATAGATCTCTTAAGGGTCACGGGAGAAAATATACCAGCATCCTCCCGTGACCCAAAGCTCAGTATATCGTGAGCTATAGCTTGCGGTATACTGAGACAGCTGCAGCTGGGACAGATCCCGACAATGCTGTCGAGATCCACCCAGCTGTGTGAATGACAGCTGGCTCTGCCTATCTAGAGGCAGAGCCAGCTGTGCCCGCCCGTCCCCATCCGTTCCTCCAGTCAGCACTGTGGATCGGAGAAGGGAGAGGTGGGCGGGGGGAATCCCTGCAGGGAGCGGTGACTGACAGTCACCGCTCTCTGCAGGGAGAGGATCGAGAAGTGCCTGTCCCTCCAATGAGCTCTAGAGGAACTGAGAGGGGAGGGGGGGAATCCCTATCGGGAATAGGGACTAACAGTCACCACTCTCTGCAAGGAGAAGATCGTGAGCTGAGTGATCAGCGGTATGTGTTCGCTCACTTCCCGATCTATTGAGCCGACATGTGACAGTTTCATTGTCACACGTCGGCTCCAACTATGAGGATGAGTGATTTTCACTCACCTCATAGTTCTCCTATAAGGCAAAGATAGAAAATGAACGGTCTTCATGATCTTACAATTAGATTTAACATAAAGATTTAAAATATAGAGTGAACTGAGAGGGAAATGGTGGTATATGAATGTGTGTTGGTGTGATGGTGTGAAGACAACGTTGTCAGTTTTAATCAGAGGAATCTAAAGGTGCGGTGAAGGAATATCTGTGATATTTCTACATTATATTATTGGTTTATTCCAAAATAAAGTTTATATTTTAAACAGATCTTGATCTTGGGTGTGACTTCTTTAATGGTCTTACCTTCTATAAGACCAAATGTTAATTTATGAGACATTAATTCCCAAGATAGACCAGTGCTATATTAAGTATATTTTCTTATTTGCAGGCCATAATGTCATCCAGGGATGATCAGATACCAAAGACCTTACTCAGTACAAGTACAAGTACGGATACTTTTCCAGCTCCGAGACTAGAGTAGAGAAAAACTCAAAAGTTAGGAGGCAGCTGTCATTTTTAAGGAGCATACGGGGCTCCTGTAATTTGTGCATCCCTATGTTAATGTATGATTTTATTTATAAATATATATAAAGGGATGCACCGATACCATTTTTTCAAGTACAAGTAATGATACTTGTCCCAGTACTCACATATACAGGTATTGATACATTTTTGTTTATTGTCATGTGACAGTTTTACAATTCAGAATGACACTCTACATGCTTACAAATGAAAAGCATACTAATATCCTGTTGCCTATAGTAACTAATTATAATCATTGCTTCATGTTCAACTCTGTACTGCAGTGATGACTATTAAAAGCGGATTGATTGTCATAAGCAATAAAGAAATATTCTTGGTAACACATTTTGCATGCCCTCTTAGTTAAACAGCAAATGATTTAGATGTTTTGATCTGAAGTTAGCTAATAGCACAATCATCATTGTTTAAAAGATTTAAAGTATTGTTGTGCATTTGAAAAAGGATTTAACAGTTCTACTTCATGACAAATGCTAGACTGATTTTTAAAATTAGGACAATGTATGAACTAAAGAAGTTGAATTTCTTTTATTCAAAGTTAAAAGTATACCAATTTGTTCTTTAATTGCTTGCGCAAAGATGCATTTTAATGAGAGTCCATTCACAGAACACAATTGTGAATTAATTGGATTGAGGCTTGTGTAATTTCCCTTTCTTTAATGACTAAAAAATAGAATACGATCAAGATTTAATTTTCAAGAGCCCGCTCCTTATTGTTTTCAGTTTAATATGTACCTTGTAAAGGTACATGCTACCAAGTTGTTCCAGTTTGACACTGTACCAATTGCTCTAGAGCATTCAAGAGATGAGTGGTAAACTCAGATTAGGAGTATGCAAGTTGGATTAATGGCTCTGTTTTTAGGCTAGATGAACCAGTGGAGTCCTTTATTGTTTGTTCTATCTCATCTCACTATTGACTAGATTATTAATTGATCAGAATGACAAATACTTTTTATATTTGGTGCTCATTTCTCAGATGAAAGACATTTTTAAAATGCAGTTTGTTCAATTTACAAGGTATCTGGGATATGTAGCTAATATATACACTGGTTCACTTAATACGGCAAACATGAAAATGCTGCATATATCCCAGAGAAATCAATCATAAATTATCTTTCATTGATTTAACTTCATTGGAGTGAAATGATTAGCTGCTTTGGATAACTACACTTCACATGCTATAAATGCTGCCTACATTTTCCTGTATGATCCTGATAGGTACAGTTCTTCTCATAATGATTTATTGACCACTTTTAACAGATGTTGAATGCAGGGTAGAATTACATACAATCACTAAAGAATACATCTCGCCAATGGAGCTGGGTTCAGATAACAATGACAAACCAGGTAACTATTTGATAGGAAGAAATTCATCTTTACTTGGTCCTTAATTTGTTGACTTGTTCTTAATTTGTTGTCCATCTTATTTGCTGGATTAATCAGAAAAGGGTCTTGTAAAGTAGCCACTGTGCCAAGCTCACTCCTGTGATAGACCATAACTTCAATACAAATTAATTAACTAAACGTGTGATTGTAGTCATATAACAGGAGCGAGTGTGGAGCTGTGTCTACTTTACAACACACACAGGGGCCATGGGGAACAAAAGTAGCCATCCTCCAGAAGGAAGGACAGTGCCAGCACCAATTCAGAGATGATTGGAGATCTACAGCTGAGTGATACATAAATAAGATACATTTTTGTTAATAGTTGGGGTGCTGGAATGCATTTTTAAGATTTAACTCCTCAGTTTAGTATAACTTTAAAGTTTATTTTATTTGGATCCAAGCTGGGGTTCCAATGTCTTATTGGTTGTGTTATCCCCTGGATTATTATATGTCTTGGGGACTACACATAAGAGATTTCCCAATCATGGTTCATGTTTTGTGGATTGGAGTGTTCCAGTCCACTCTGGGGTGTTTATACTCCTGTTACATTCTCTATTATTTTTGTTTAGTTTTGAACAAAGTGGGGAAAGATTTGGGTGGAGTTCCCCTTATTTTCTTTCAGATGGCCACATAGAAATTGAACAGAAATCTCCTTAAAGCGCACACAAACAGCAATAAAAACAGATGGTCCAAACCATCTCTACATTACACAAAAGTGAAAGAAAAAGTTCTGCCTGGAGGATTAAAGTCACTGAAGCAGTCATCGCAGTCCACAAAATAATAGATGACTACTGTTGTATGGCTTACACCCTTAACTCATTATTTCAGATCTGCAGTCTTGGTTATTTATCAGGAAGTATGAAGATGTATGGAAGCTGCTATTTGTGACTTTAAGAAAAAAAATGCAGGCCCCAGGGCTGCTATCCTGATCCTGGCTTAGCTACACAGCAGTTAACTGATCCTAAACAGGATGCATACTTTTCCTTTTTTTTTTTTGCATACTTGTTGCATCTTAGTGAAAAGGAGAATTTATATAAACGGGACCAGACAGAATCTGGAGCAGTTGCCCATGGCAACTAATCAGCTTCTCTCTTTGTTCAATTAAGGTTTGCAAATGAAAGAGAGAAGCCAATTGGTTTAATACACAGCTGCTCCAGGATTTCTTGGCTCCAGTTTTGATAACTAGCTCTCTATGTATTTAATCCAGGTCAGACTGACAACATATTTAAACAAGTCAGCGGTGGCAGCTCCCATATTTCTATTTCAGCAGGTTCACTTCAAATTTCATCTTCAAGGCAGCATTTGAAATGAGGCAATGTAAGAATCCTGGGCACCAATAGAGATCAAAATGCTCACATTTTACATCTTCTTTAGGCTTCAGATTGTTTTGTGATAATCATGTCTTTATCTGTATTATATCATTTATTTATTTTTGGCATTGGACATAAGCTTTGTATGTGAAAATTACTAATTTTTATGGATGAAGATCAGGTTCCAGTCTGAAAGGGTTCAGGGCGAACCCTAGCCATTCATAGTTCACAGATCTTCCCAACTAATGTGCCATTTCCTGCCATAGCAACTAGTAGGCTCCTTTGATAAAAAGGGGTAGATGATGAGGCGTCAGATCATACAAGGCTGCTACCCAATGGAGTGGAGGAAACAGAAAGAGGCAGAACAACATCAAAATGAAGATTTTGTCCAAGGACAGGCCAGCTTGTAGAGTACTGCAGAATGCATCTGGCAGGAATGCCCCACAGGTGTAGGCCACTGCTATCCCCAGGGCCAGTCCACATAGCTCTTTAACTCCTTAAGGATCCTTTTGCTACCAAGGCCTTTTTTTCCACACATTTTTTAATCCACATTTTAGGCCTGAAAATTACTTCAAACCCTCAAACATATATTTCTTGAAAGCCAAGACCATGTAGAATTAAATGGCAGCAGTTGCAAATGTTTATGTTGCACAATATTAGCGCAAAGCTTTATCAAACCCAAAAATGTAGTAAAAAATGCACTTAAGTTAGATTAAGTGCCCCAAAACACAATATAATACCCATTTTTTGTATGAAATATTAAAGATGAGGTTACTACAAGTAAAGAGATACCCAATATGCCCAGGTTAAAAATTGTGTGCGTCTGCGAAGCGGCGACAAAATTCAGTACCCAAAAAGTCCATAGACAACGCTTTAAGAGCCCCTACAGGGCATCAATTTAAAGATTGCCTTATGCCCTAGCATTATTGCTCTCACTCTGCCGTGTGCGAAGATACCCAACATGTGTAGCATGATCAACGTTTTGGTACGTAGGCGCACCCAAAGCATTTTTACGTGAATACGTGCATGCTTGCAGGGGCTCGGGACTTTACATTTTTTTTAACATTTATTTTATTCATTATTTTTAAAACTTTTTTTTTTTTTACTGTACTTTAATTGCTATTACTTAGGGGAGCTTACAAGCTCCCATGTGATAACATATTGATGGTGATGGGTCCTCTTTAAGGTGATACTGGGGGTCCAAAAGACCCCCAGTGTCACCTTTCCACTTGCTGGGCTTCAGGAGCTATCCTCAGGGATAGCTCCTAAACTATTGGCATTAAATTACAATTCCTGTCCGGCATTACTTTGTCTGTAAAAAGTGGTCCCCCTCAATATCCATACCAGACTCTTAGCATGGGTCTGGTATAAATTTTGAGGGGGACCAAAGGCCAGTGGATGTGGGGATCTGTTGTAAAAGAGGGCTATTGGAACCTGGAAGCCCTCTTGTAGGTAAGAGACCCAGATATCCAGCCCTGCCCCCTACGTGATCAGGTAAAGAGTACTATATAACCCATTTTACTGATTATAAAAAAGTAAAATAGTAAATGAACACACAGACACTGTGAAAGGTCACATTGTCCAGCAATGAAGATCAATAGTCAATCACAATGAACAATACCCATGCGACTCAACGCTATTCCTATTGGAACAATACCCATGCAACTCAACGCTATTCCTATTGGAAATTAAATTTCTGTGTGGCAGCTGAATGTCGACGAACTGGTTGGGCATCTCAGGTAATGTCATGGTTCAAATATGGTTTGTTGACAATCAACATGTAGAGACATCATTTGTGACCGGAGTGTAATTTGTGATTAGATAAGGGTATGGTATGGATTTCGGAGATACCGCTTGGCTTATTTTTTTCTTTTTACCTACAAAGCAAAGTAAGCCAGGAAATAGCATTTAGCAGCAACAGTTTTTTCTTTCTTTCTGAATGTCACTTTTGAAGAAGTACATCGTATGGATGCACAACTTCACAAGCAGGTTTAAGACCCCAAGTTGTGATCTTGGTTATCTATCTTGATTATATTATTTCTGTGCACTTTTAATGTTGCCCTTTACGCCAATTTAAAAAAATCTGCTCCCATCAAATAGATTTTTTTAAAGTTTTTTTGCATAAGTGCATGTATTTAATGGTTGTGTCCAGCTATCCATCCCCTATTTTTAAGCATAGACTTGCAAACTGGCCTTGAAAAAGCCCAGAAAAAAAATTACAAGATTTGGCTCTCATAGACTTTAATGGGGTTCGAACACTATTTTTTGGGTTTGCAAATGAACGTCCAGTGAACTAAACTTTGCTTGTTCCACTCATCGCAAATAATGGGTACCAAATCACTTATTTATTTTAATTACTTTCTTTTTATAATTATCTCTATGTTTTACCAAACTGGATTTTTATACAAAACCAGATTGTAATCTGGAATTGTCAACAATGTAAGCCACATTGTCATAACCTTTTATAACGAATACAGTATACTCTACTAGACAATGTTTACTAACGTGCTTTGCAACAAAATTGTGGACTTGATGCAGCAAACTGCTGTAGAGAAATGGATACATATATTGTAGATTTATATTTTTTCTTTAACTGTCTTTTTCTTTTGGACACAATGTTTTTGTTTTTTTAATTTTAATCTCTTCAACTCTTGCACCTGTGTAACCCTTATGGACCAGATCAATTTTTACATTTTTGCGATTGGACTATTTATTTTGTGATAACTTTATTATTGCTTAAGATTAAAAGTAATACATATTTTCTTTGGGACCTTCAAGGGTTTCATTACTCGGGCTTGTTCACACCAAATGCAGACCAGATCTGCATGAGTTTCGCACATGCAGTGCAGTGTGTTTTGCCACTTTCCGGGCCGTTTTTGTAAAAAACAAAAAATGGGCTTTCAGTGCGTTCCAAGGTGTTTGCAATGCGCTTTTTATGTGTCTGCATGCGTTTTGTGCGTTCCGGAGCAGAAAAAATAGGGCATGCTGCAGGATTTCTACATGCTCTGGAACTGAACGCTGCGGTGTGAACTAGAGCCCAAAATACCATTGGAATACATTGGACGCAGTTTTGATCCGTCCTGTAACTGCTCTGCTCTGCACCTGCTTTGCACTTGGTGTGAACTATATTATCTGGCAAAGTTATTTTTTTTGCATGAAATCTGCAGACAAAAATATGTACAAAATGTAAAAGATGCACTTTTTGTACTTGATGAATTTTATTTGTAAAAAAAAAGTGTGGCTGCAGATGAAATGTGTACATTTTGTTCTAACATTTGTCCCATTTATAATTAAACTAAAATCTAATTCTAGAACAAAGCATTTTTAAAGTTATTTACAAACAAATAAAGGTTTTTATGCAATGTTAACAATGTTTTTAGTGCAACACTTGCTGACATACCTCATATGCAAATAAAAGGTAATCTCTGATATTCATTTAATGCTACATTGTATTTCTGAAAGAAGTCTTTGACAACAGCTACTACTATACTACTCAGCAAGGCCCAGCTATCATTTTAACAGCTAGGAATTGCCAGTGCAAGCATTGAGGGAGTGGCAGATAAGCCCTGTGTTCTTTCAGGAAGTTTTTTGGGTGTAGGTAGCATCTGCTAGCTTGGAGAAAAAGGAAGGTGGAAAAAGAAGCAGGATACAGGGTAGTGGCTTGCTTTGTTGTGCCTGTGTGATTGTGGAGACACACACAGCTTAGTAGCACACGCAAAGTGGCTCCATAGGACCCTGAAAGGGAAAGGAGCCACCCTAAAACAGAATATCAGGAACAGTGCTCAGGGGATCAGCTGATTCTGCAAGAAACTAAACATTTTAAACATTAAAGAACAGCATCCATTGTGAGTGATTTTATCAGCATTTGAAATAGCTTAAAACATTCTGAATTTAATATCACTTTAACATCTCTTCAAGAGTAAGTTCTTCCTGTGCTGCCCCTACAGTACACTGGCTGAAATAAGATTCTCACCTTGCAACAAAAACTGTGTTGTGTGTATAACAACACTTTTCAGTTTACATTCTAAAAGCAAACTCTGAAAGCTATTAGGGCTTATGCTAAATAATATCACACTTTAATTGTACAAATAGATTTGTTGTTCTCTCTACACAGATGAGGTGATCACTTTGGGGACCAAAGTCTCTCCTAAGTATTACTTTGTTTTGCTGGGGAATTTCTATTTTCCTGCTATTTATAGAGAAACTGATGTGTATCCTATGTCAAATGAATGAAAATATTGATTTTTTTCTGTTTCAGTGTAGCTGAAAAAAGCAATGTTATTATATAAATCCTGAGGTTGAAACAAATACTGTTTTGACGTGATATATAGGTATGTTTTCCTTTATCACTGCCATAAGAATGTTGTTTTTTTCCATCACTGATTTTCAATTTGGTAATACGTTCATATTGATTATGTTTCAAGAGACAAATACACTTTCTGTAAGAAATGAAAGCATAAAATAAAATGGTACAAATATATATTTGGCTATACACTACTGTACACATGGAACAATCAACAATTACAAACCACTGACAAAACCATTACTTAATACCTGATAGCTTTCCCATCATAAACACTACTAGCCTATGAAATATTATATATATTATATAAAAGGCAAGCGTATATAGTATATAAAATGTAAAGCCTACATGTCCATACCAAAATTAGCCTTGTCAGTATGCATTGTTCAACTTGACAAGAACTCTGCAACTAGTATGCCTACTTTAATAATTTTACAGTTTGCTTTTTTAAAAACAGGCTTTTGTTTAGTATACTGTTATATTAAATTCCTTAAATGTATTTTTTTATTGTAAGCTGACAAATATACAAAAATTTTTTAAAAAATTAATTAATAATAATACTTTTTTAAAACACTCTGAAGCACAGTGACAACTGCAGCCAGCAAATGTTTTGGCAAACAGACCTTGTGTGATTAGCTGTCACGATGAGCAGGTACCAAGGTGATTGGTTCACAATAGCTAATCTGTGAAGATTTCAGTAATGGTGTGGTCTCAGGACTAGGAGCATGTACAACTGAACATTCCTTGCTCTGAAATGGAACATAGATTAATTTTTCTCTCCATGGGGCACCATGTCTGAGAATGTTAATCTACAGATTGTGGTCAAGAAAGGGGTAAACAAAGAGAAGGCTATCCATTAACACTTCCCCTACTGGATTTCTTATAATACAAAACAAATATTAGCTATGGTGTTCATGCTATGTTTAACAGTATTCCTAAATTCTGAGCAGATTATGTTGCTAATATAATATCGGGGGAATTCAATAAAGCCCTGGTGGCACTCTTCTAGCGGTATGGACCTTTACAAGGTCCTGTGCCAAATTCAAAAAAGCCATATCACCAGTTTCAGTAGCTTTACTGACACTTGCAACAGATTCAGGTAGTTACTAATAGCATCACTATAAGAATCTGTTGCTATGGATGCAAAAGATTAAAAAAGAATTACTGACAGTTTACAGATTGGAAAACTGACGGTAATAAAGCCGGAGTCCTAGCACCTTTTATGCCATCCCGGACCCATTCAGGTGTCAGCCAGGAGATTCTGCAGCCAGCAGCTGAACGTAAACAAAGGGGCCGGGGATGTTCGGTGATATCATTACCCAAATATGGCCATATTTGGGTAATGATGTCTGCCAGCATCCACTGTTTACATTTAATTAAAAACAGGCAGTGGGTGGATGTCTTAGTCAATAGCAGGCTGGCTATGGCACTCGCCCACTACCTGCTGCTAATCAACAGCAGAGCGGACCTGATGGAAAACACAGTTTATAGAATTCCCCTCAGGTTCCACCCATTGTTAGCTAAAGCTGACAGCTTTCTTAACAACTGGTGATGCCCTCTGTCAGTGACACTAACAGTGGGAGATTTAGGCCCACCTACAGTATACATCTTCTGCCCCTGCACCTGCCTGTGTGACAAGTGCAGTGGCTGGGTGGGAGATCAGTACTGCTGAGCCTGTGATTTTATCAGCCTCAGCATTACTGAGTTGCACAGTATGGACACTACGGCCTCGTTGCACCTCTGCAGCCCAAATGGTGCTTGCATGAAATTCACAGACACACTCCGACACTCTTTATGAATTTCCCCCTATATCTTTACTATTTGCTCGTGTAGGGTCCAAAACACTGTATGAATCACTTTGGGCTTCCCATTGAATGAGTGGCCCCAACACAGAATGAGACAATGTAGTCTTTTTTCTCTCTCTTTGTGGATGTCATTGGAACTATATAACTGAAGTTACGGTTAGTTTGTGACCACAAGAAGCTATGGACATTCATTTAACAGTGCCACTCTACTGGAAACGGCGGTGTTTCTTCATTAAAATAACATTGGCAATGAAAGGGCTGAGAAACCAGGTAAGCCATGCTTGGCAGTGAAAACTAATTTAAATAAAAACATATTACATGTAATATTTTTTTCTAATAGGTTACTAGAAACAAACCCGGAGAAAGTAGTTTATATCAAATATTTAGTCCTTTAAAAACACTAAATACGCCTTAAAACAAGGCCTCACTCACCTTTGTATTTACAGGTACTATGAAGCACAACTGAAGAACTGAAGTCTGTCTAAGCCAGATTTGCAAACCATGCTTTCCCTTGCAGCAGCGACCGTGCAGTCTTCCAGACTCATATCTAACTGTCACACTATTCTTAAACCATAGAGCAGGTACTCTAAGAGGAAACAGGGGTAGCTCAGCAGTTGAGAAAGCGGACTTGAGCTACTTAAAGGAGAACTATGGGGTCAGTGTTTTTCCCCATAGTTCTCCTTAGGGTAACGGGAGGACACAAACTAGCATCCTCCCGTTACCCTAAGCTCAGTATACCGCGAGCTACAGCTCGCGGTATACTGAGACGCAGCAGCCGGAGCGGATCCCGACGTAGATGACGGGATCCGCCCAGCTGTGTGAGTGAGAGCTGGCTCTGCCTATCTAGAGGCAGAGCCAGCTGTACCCGCCCCCTCCCCCGACCAGTTCCGCCAGTCAGCGCTGGCAGATCGGAGCGGGGAGAGGGGAATCCAGCCCCTCCCCCTATCACGGCAGAGAGCCGTGACAGGATCGAGAGGCGAGCGAACCCAGTATGTGTTCGCTCACCTCCCGATCTACTGAGCCGACCTGTGACAGTCTCATTGTCACAGGTCGGCTAGAACTATGAGCTGAGTGAAAAGCACTTACCTCATAGTTCTCCTTTAACGCATGTGCTATGAACAGTGGGGATGCAGCACCTACAGCTACAAAAGCCAGTAATTTGCTTAAACGCTCATTTACTGTTAATATATGAATGCTTGAATGTCTGCAGGTTGGTCAAAGCAGTTGCAGTTTTAAAAAAAGAAGGTGCAGTTAAAGTGACTCTGTTGCTAAAAAATGTTTTTTTAAAGTGTAACCTTTAAAGAAGGTAGTTTACCTCTTACTTGTGCTGTCAATCTCCACAGTAATGAAGAGAAACTGCTGCCTAAGGAACCTTCAGAACCTGGTCATTCCAAGTGTGCCTCCCACTGGGATTATTAGTTAAATCAGAACTCTTCTATTATTGAAGACAGAAGAAAAAATCTAACTATATAATCTGCATGACTTTACACAATATATAATGTACAGTGTAACTCCCTATAAAGTCCAGTATTTGAATTTTACAGTTCTTTCTACATCATATGTTACAAAACAATACAGTATATGCACATTAATATTTTAAGTTAGAATACATAAAACACCACTTTCAAAACTTGATCATAGCAATATTGCTATAAACAACATAACAATTATCTGTTCTTTTTTTGGAGGCTCTCTGAACCACGCAGTGTATTCCTACATGTGGGTTGGTTTAAATATTAATTTTTATTACTACAGATGTGCATATATTAAAGAAATTCCAGTTTTGTTCTGGAAAAAAAAATACTCTGTATGAGTTATATACATTGAAAGGATTTTAACAAACGTTGTTGCATAATCTTACCTTTGCCTGTTCAGAAAAAAAGGAATGTTTGGTTTACTGTGTCCTTTCTCTATGTTGCTGACTATGTGAGGAGAAAATCTGCTATTATAACTACATGAGCAATCTCAGTGTTATAATAAGAAAAGGCACATCATCTCGTGTGTGTGTGTGTGTGTGTGTGTTTTGGTGGTGCACTGAATTTACCCCAGTCTACCATGCTGTAAGGATGTGACATCTGAATTGTATTATTAGTTTTAAAACAATAACAGTGGGCATATATTGAAATACATATTTGATTCAACAACATTAAAATAAAAAATAACTCTGACCTCACCTTTCTGCCACATCCAATCCTTATCCAAATCCTGCCGCCTTCACCTTCATAACATCTCCAAAATACGCCCCTTCCTAACCAATGAAACCACAAAGCTACTCATCCACTAACTTATCTCTCGTCTCGACTATTGCATCTCCCTTGTTGTTGGCCTACCTCTACACAGGTTATCGCTTGTTCACTCTATCGTGAATGCTTCTGCCAGACTCATCAACTTCACCAACCACTTAGCATGTGCAACCTCTCACTGTCAATTCCTCCACTGGCTTCCAACTCCCAAAGAATACATTTCAAAATATTATCAACCATTTACAAAGCCATCCACAACTCAGCTATATCTCCAACCTCATCTCAAAGTATCAGCCTCACCATCCTCTCTGCACCTTCCAAGACCTTGTGCTCCTTAATCAACTCCTCCCATGCTTACCTTCACTCCCTACCCTAGCCTGTTTGGATAGCTCCTACTCTGTTTGCCTTTAGGTGATCCCTAAAGACTCATCTTTTCAGGGAAGCCTATCCCACAAAAACATCTGCTGAACTATCACTCATTCTAACAATTCATCCCCACACAGCTGCCATCTTTGGTATCACTTTTAGATTGTAAGCTCTAATGGGCAAGGCCGTCCTAAACATCTTGTCTTGAATTGTATTGTAACTATAATGTCTTTCTTATATTGTAAAGCTCTGTGCAAACTGTTGGCGCTATATAAATCTGTTAAAAAAAAAGATAAATATGTAGCAATCATCATTTTTATATCAATTATTCAATGAATGTGCAGTTTTACTTTAAAGAAAAACATCATCAAAAAAAGCCCAGCCCACTTTCCTTAGTCCTCTAGCTTAATCTAAATTAGATCCACCCCAAAATGCATACTGTAATGGGGCCTTACTCCTACACTAGATATGCCAGGAGAATATGCCCTTTCAAGTCTATGGGTAGTCACTGAGCAGGGAGGGGTTCTAGTATAAATTGGGTTTAGGAGGCTAGAGAGGGTGGGCTGTTTTTTTTTTTTAAGTCAAAATATCCTTCAAATATTTTCTGTATCCTGTACTGGATTCACAATAGTATTAAATGTTACTGTTGTTACATTCAATATTCTATTTAATCATGTAAAATGGTAACAAGAATATTTTAATACATTACGTTATTGTGAAAACAAAACACTTCAGCCAAAATCCCATTTTAATTTAAGAAAATACAAGAAAATGCAAACATTCACTGGCGTCCGTCTGCTGTAACTTAGAGGTATCTTTAGAATACACTAATTAAACCCACAGCTTAAATATTAACATTTGAAAAGCTGCACAGATTTTAAAGCAAACATGTTTACTTAAGGTTGCTAAACTTTCAAAGTCTACGTAACAGTTATATATGATGTGGGAAAAGCAGGAGATATGAGTTCAGTGAATAAGATCTGTAAGCGACGAAAAAGACAATACTAGCGCCCCCGGTTTGCAGAACGGTCCGGCTGTAAAGTTCGTTAGTACACCATAGAGGCAGCTCCCACCGGTCGTTTCTTTTATGCTTGCAACCACTGGCTTTCGTGTTAGTACAATTTCAGTTGCGTGTTGTACTAATAAATAAACCTTTTACACTATGGAGGCGCTCTGTTTCGCTTTTGTTTTCCAGATCTGTAAGCGGTTCAGAGTGGAAGTGACCGCACTACATAAGATGTATGGGTGGTTTCTTTTTTGGCTTCTCCTGGCTTTTGGAAATGCTGATCCTAACATTTCTGAGCACAACCAAGGTTTTCCACCTAGGTGGGATCTTGTTCCAGGCAGCCTGAGAGATTTTAAGATTCAAAATGGGAAAATTGTCATCAATCCTTGGAATTACCAGGAAAGGATGGGGATGTATAAAATATTACTAAATGCTACAGAGTCATATTTAAATATGACTGGACCAGATAACCAAAATAATATTCTTTGGGGATTACCTCTGCAGCTTGGATGGCAGTTCCAGACAGGTAATATGAGCTTGATACATGGAGCCTCTTAGGGTACCCTGAAATTTCTGTGAAAATTTACAAAAATCTTATTCTAAATTGCCTATATAGAATTTACAGTATTCACTGGTATTTTACTTAGGTAACTGTAAATTGAATGCCTTATCAATTTGCATTGTATTGATCTCAGATATTCTTCAGATTCATAACTGGGAATCAGCTGAAATTCACTCCATTGGTGATGTTATTCCCTCGGCAGAAGTTATTAAATAGATCGAATTTCCCAAAGGAACGTGTTGGAAAATCTTTGGCCGAACCTTGCTTGCAGCCATTATCCATGCAGCATATCCTCTCTCCATGCAGCAAGCGGCATGGATAGAGGAACCTGTGCTCTTTTTTTCCGTTCAGCGTGCAGGTTGAACAGAAAAAAAAAAAAAGAACCGTGTATACTTAATCTGCAAGGAGACTCTACTGAGCATATGAATAACAGTGAAAACACAGCTAAGTAACAGTTTGATTTAGTTATTTTAAAATATAACATACTTAAAAACGACTTGCCAAGCAGCCATCCACATAGTAAATCACTATGCTGAAAGCCATTATAAAACTGAATTATTTACTAAGACAAATAGGCTGGTCACTTTGCAAGAGAATTTTCACTTTGCAAGTGAAGCTTCCCCTAACTTAGTAAATGTGAAAATCCACTTTGGAAAGAATACCCAATCACGTGCGAGAAAAAAAACTCAGGTATTTCTACTTGCACAAGATTGGATGATGACGTCTTTAGAGCTTTACTTCATTCACTATGCTATGGGAAAATCCCCTTGCAAAGGGAACCATCTATTTGCCTTTAAGGTCTGTAGAATGTATACACTATGAAAAGGTCGACAAAAGGCTGTTTATGATAGAACAATACATTTACTATTTAGAGAATTTGCAAATGTATAGGGTTTGGATGTTGTTATTACCTATTACTGGGATGAGGGAATACCACATCACTTCAATCAACTGCACTTGTAACATTTAGAGGGTTATTGTAACACCTGGGGTAGTTTCGGCGTTTGTGGATCACAACTGCGGAGGCTACTCAGACGGAACCCTGGTTTCACTCCCAATCTTAACGGTGAGTTAGGGTTCAAGCATCACAGCCAAAAGAAACAAAAAAGGAAGAAGGGATATTACAGCATATTCCCTTTCTTGGTATAATACCCTCAATGAGATGGGGGAACGTCAGACTCGGTCCCTGTCATGAAGATGGGAGATATGGGGTAGCAAGTCTCCTTGCAGTAGTGTGAGTCTAGGCGGAGTCTCCCCTCTGACCATACTATGGCAGGTTGGTGTATCGTTAACCAGGGGAGACCGAGTACCACAGGGAACAAGGGAGAAGGAATGACATTGAATACTTGGTATTCTGTGTGTCCCTCTCCACAGGTAACCATCAAAGGTTGGGTTTGGGAGGTCACCGGCCCCGTGGAGGACGTAGAACCGTCGATGAAAGTGACAGACAAGGGGTATGCTTTAACACACTTGGAAGCCTGAGTTCGTGCATGGAGGCAGACAGGGTTTCAACACGTTGGGAGAGACCAACAAGGTGGTTCCCTAACTCCGCTGGATCCATTTTATGAGGTTCCACTAATCTGTAACACCTGGGGTAGTACCCCCGGGCCCCAGGTGAGCGGAGTCGGCGGTTCCCGTTACAGTTATTCACAAAGCTGCCGAAGACACAGTGAATAACCGAGCCCAAGTGAACTGAGCCGAACGGCGTTCGGCTATTCACTTTGGCTCTGTACGGCTGATTTCAGCCGTATATCGGCTAAAATCAGCCGTACATCAGCTGGCTTTGGTCAGCCGGACATGATCTGCATGTTCGGCTAAGCCGAAGCAAGAAGCAGTTCGACCCAGTCAATCCAACATCTGGATCGCCTGAGTCAAAGCTCCATCAGTTCACTCGCTGCCGTTTGCCCCTATTCTCATACGGCCAGCCCCGCCCAGTTGTTGCTGGTCTGGCATTGAAGGACAACAACTTGGCGGAGCCAGCCGTTATTTCAAAGATGACCACCCAGTTGTTGTTAGTTGCGGGGGAAACGGTTGGCTTTGCAGACTGTTCCCCCCACTTCGGCTGTCACTATGGCTCAGCAGAGCCAAAGGATATGGGTTTGGCTTGGTTGCCTTCGGCTGCAGTACGGGCTATTGTGAATTGCCTGTACAGCAGCCCTTCGGTTCAACTGAACCGAAGGGCTCCAGCGGCTGAAGTGAGCTAAAGGATCAGCCAAAGCTACGGGTTGATCCGTTGGCTCTTTAGTTATTAACTCTCTTAGTAGTTGATATTGTATTAAAAAATAATGTTATCATTTGTACTTTCAGCTGTAGTAAACATAATCAGGCTGGTATACTAAACAATGAGAATCTTCACTAAAAAATGTGTGAATGTTCACTTCAAGTATCTAGTCATGCCAAAGCACCTGCCATGATTGGATATTTCAAGTGATCAGGAATTTGCTTTTCACATGATCGGATAAATAAAGTAAATGTTCACATGATTTTTTTCAGTGAAGACTCTGAACTTCCTCACTAAATCAGCCTCAATGTATCTTTAGCTGATATGTGCCCAAGCCATCAGTAAGATGGTAACCCAGATAGCAAGGATAACTTGCTACAAACTTGTGGCAGGGTGAAATTGTAATTTTTGTTACAATTTGTTACAATTTGAGAACTATGAGGTGAGTGCTTTTCACTCACCTCATAGTTCTAGCTGGCCTGTGACCATGAGACTGTCACAGGTCAGCTCAGTAGATCGGGAGGTGAGCGAACACATACCGGCGTTCGCTCACCTCTCGATCCTGTCACGGCTCTCTGCCGTGACAGGGGAGGGACTGGATTCCCCCCTCCCTGCTCCGATCCGCCATCGCTGACTGGCAGAATGGACGGGGGAGGAGGCGTGTACAGCTGGCTCTGCCTTTAGATAGGCAGAGCCAGCTGTCAGTCACGCAGCTGGGCGGATCCTGGCACAATTGTCGAGATCCGCTTCAGCTGCGGCGTCTCAGTATATCGCGAGCAGCTGCTCGTGGTATACTGCGGCGTCTCAGTATACCGCGAGCGACAGCTCGCGGTATACTGAGCCTAGGGTGACGGGAGGACGCTAGTTTGTGTCCTCCCGTTACCCTAGGGAGAACTATGGGGAAAAGACTTAACCCCATAGTTCTCCTTTAACCTGCTGCACATATTCCTGGCAAGTTGTAGACTTGCAGAACACTTGCAGCACGAGTGCTAGTTGACACTTTTTGAATTTGTAGCAAATTTGCTTGGCAAGTCTACAGCAAGAATCCTGCAGGTCTTAGCAAGAGCTCTGCAAGCTCGCTGGTCTGGAGACTTGCAATGCAGACTTGCTATAATTGTGCTTCATAAAATTGTGAAGCTGGTCATGTCTGCAATAGTTTAGCAAGTAATTTTCAAACTTGCAGCTCAATTGCATGCTATCTGGGAAGACCGTGACTCAGGATAGACTGTGAAAGTCCACAACCCAAGGCTCAAACACCCAAATTACATATATTCAATAAGTTGCGGAAAAGTTATTAATTTGGTCATACCAGCAACTGCCGGGCTCCTAGCTTGTAGAAGGGACAGGTATGGATGCAACACTTGGTAAAGTGATTCCAGGACTGATTTGTTTAGCCTAGTGTAGGGATGTGTTCCCTAGAGCCTGCTTAAAATTGCATTTTGTTGCTATTTTGAAAATTCTACTCCAGATTTGCTTTTGTTATAGTATCTGCCTCCTCTGAGTCATCAAGAGGGTGTGTTTGAAGTATGACTGGGGGTTAAAGTGGGCCCTGCATTAAAATGCAGTAATGTATAACACTCTGAATACTCTGTACAAGTTACAAAGTAAAATAGTATTGGTTGGGGTACCTATTTACTTTTTATATGCCTGATTATTATCTTCCTTTGATTTTATTGTTGCATTAATACAGTTT
>NW_017307084.1:189940-204282 GCF_000935625.1 Nanorana parkeri
GTGAGCCAAAAGACATTTTTTTCCCTTCAAAGTTTGGACTAATAAAGGGCTTGCTTCCACAGACATACAAGGAATGGCATTGCTTGGAGGCCTCCTAGTACTAATCAAATGAAATTAACAGTACACTCTGCAACATCTTTTTGAAAGTAAATTATCACCACTTTAGGAACAGACCAACAGGTGATATATGGAGAAGGATCCCACATACACTATATTGCCAAAAGTATTTGGACACCCCTCCAAATCACTGGATTCAGGTGTTCCAATCACCTCCATGGCCACATGCATGCAGACTGCTTCTACAAACATTTGTGAAAGAATGAGTCGATCTCAGGAACTCAGTGAATTCAAGCGTGGTACCGTGATAGGCTGCAACCTGTGCAAAAGGTCCATTTGTGAAATTTACTTGCTACTAAATATTCCATGGTCAACTGTCAGTGGTATTATAACAAAGTGGAAGCAGCTGGGAACAACAGCAACTCAGCCACGAAGTGGTAGGCCGGTCAGCACATGCTGAAGCGCAGAAGTCGCCAACAGTCTGCAGAATCAATAGCTACAGACCTCCAAACTTCATGTGGCCTTCAGATTGGCACAATAACAATGGAATGGGTTTCAATGGCCGAGCAGCTGCATCCAAGCCCTAAATCACCAAGTGCAATGCAAAGCGTTGAATGCAGTGGTGTAAAGCATGCCGCCACTGGACTCTAGAGAAGTGGAGACGTGAACCTCACATTCTGTTTGCCTGAAGAAGGAACCGATGTTGTTCCGAAACGTCGCTATATGATGTGATAGCAATCGAGTCAATAAACCGTTTTTGACTTGAAATTCTATTGGAGTGCCAGTGACTTTATACATACACTTGTCTTGGATTGCAGAGGCATCTGCAGTCACTATGGCACCCACCCAACTCTAAGGGTATTATTCGGTCAGAAGTGCGATGGGTACACTGGATTTTTGATTTTGGACTCTGGAGTGATGAATCACACTTCTCTGTCTGGCAATCCAATGGGCGTGTCTGGGTTTGGCAGTTGCCAGGAGAACATTACTTGCCTGACTGCATTGTGCCAAGTGTAAAGTTTGGTGGAGGAGGGACTATGGTGTGGGGTTGTTTTTCAGGGGTTGGGCTTGGCCCCTTAGTTCCAGTGAAGGGAACTCTTAAGGCATCAGCATACCAAGACATTTTGGACAATTTCCAACTTTGTGGAAACAGTTTGGGGATGGTGGCACACCAGTGCACAAAGCAAGGTCCATAAAGACATGGATGAGCGAGTTTGGGGTGGAGGAAATTGACGGGCCTGCACAGAGTCCTGACCTCAACCTGATAGAACACCTTTGGGATGAATTAGAGAGGAGACTGCGAGCCAGGCCTTCTCGTCCAACATCAGTACCTGACCTCACAAATGCGCTTCTGGAAGAATGGTCAAACATTCTCATGGACATACTCCTAAACCTTGTGGACAGCCTTCCAGCCTTCCCAGAAGAGTTGAAGCTGTTGTAGCAGCAAAGGGTGGGCCAACTCAATATTGAACCCTACCGACTAAGACTGGGATGCCACTAAAGTTCATGTGCGCGTAAAAGCAGGTGTCTCAATACTTTTGGCAATATAGTGTATATAGATTACTCAAACTAAACTAAAATCTATATACAAAATGATTGACATTTGCCAATGGATTTTGCATGAACCTCATATGGCATCAATATGCACATTGTTTCATTCGTTTTAAAACAATTACAGTGGGTATAGACTAAAATACACATTTGATTTGCTAACATTAAATTAGAAAATGGCATATTGAGCAATCATAATTTTTATATCAAAGTTCTTTAGCAAATGTGCCGTTTATATTTAAAGAACAAAATTACCAACATTAGTCTCCCTAGTCTTCTAACCTAATCCATTTTAGAACCAATCCTTAAGGCATAGTTGAATGGGGCCTTAATCCTATTCTAGAGATGCTAGAATAATATCCCCTTTCAAGTCTGTGGGTAGTTACTGAGCAGGGAGGGGTTCTAGTATAAATTGGGTTTAGGGGGCTAGGGAGGGTGGGATATTTTTTTTAACTCAGATTATCCTTCAAATACTTTCTGCATCCTGTATTGGATTTATGATATAAAAAATGTAACTGTTGAATCATGTAAAATGGTGACAAGAATATTTTAATACATTCCACTATTGTGAAAAAAACTTCAGCCAGAATCACACTTTAATTTAATAAAATACAGGAAATGCATACACTGACTGGCGTTCGTCTGCTGTAACTGAGAGGTAGCTTTAAAATACACTAATAAAACCCACAGCTTAAATATTAACATTTGGAAAACTGCACAGTTGTTAAAGCAAACATGTTTACTTAAGGTTGCTAAACTTTCAAAGTCTGTGTATCAGTTCTATATGATGTGGGAAAAGCAGCAGGTGATGACAGATAAGAGTGCAGTGAATACGACCTTATATAACCTAGAACTAAAAGCTGTAAGTGGTTCACAGTGAAAGTGACCACACTCCATAAGATGTCAGGGTTGTTTCTTCTTTGGCTTCTCCTGGGTTTTGGAAATGCTGATCCTATCATTTCTGAGCACAACAAAGGTTTTCCACCTAGGTGGGATCTTGCTCCAGGCAGCCTGAGTGATTTTAACATTCTAAATGACAAAATTGTCATCAATCCTTGGAATTACCAGGAAAGGATGGGAATGTATAAAGTATTACTGAATGCTACAGAGTCATATTTAGATATGAGTGGACCAGGTAACCAAAAGAATATTCTTTGGGGATTACCTCTGCAGCTTGGATGGCAGTTTCAGACAGGTAATATAAGCTTGATACATGGAGCCTCATAGGAAATTTAGACAAATCTCATTCTAAAGTGCATATATAGAATTTACAATATTCTCTAGTATTTTACTTAGGTAATTGTTATTTGAATGCCTTATAAATTTGCATTGTGTAAGTTCAGTGTAAAACATTTAGTAAATGTTTTTTACTAAACAAAATGGAGGCTCTTAACTGAAAAAAATGTTTTAATGTTCACTTCAAGTATCTAAAGATACCTGTATGAATGCAACAATAAATAAATCTTCAGTCAGACTGTTGGGCGGAGAGGAGGAGCAAGACCTGCCGCACAACACAGCCAGGAATGTGCATGCATGGGTGCCTCCACAGCAGCCACTTAGCTGATAGAGGCCCCTGTGCAGGGGGTGGGGGGAAAGCAATGCTGGGATGAAAAAACAGGGAACTGAGACATTAAAAAAAAAGATCTACATTAATTATGGCCTCCTACTGATAGCAATAAAAACAACAACAAAAAAAACATAAGCTTTAATGTCACTTTAAAGCAGAAGGCCCTGCATTAGAATGCAGTAATATAGACATTTCTGAATACTTTGTACATGTTCCAAAGTGGAATTGTATGGTGGCTGGAGTACTTACTCACCTTTTGGGTGTCTGATGATTATCTCCCTTTGATTTTATTGTTGCATTCATACAGGTATCTTTAATTAATATACTAATATCACTGATTAATTGAAAAAAAAAAAACTCTAGAAGGCAATCTGTCAAAATGTAAAATCTCTGATATTCCCTGACTTATATGCAGTATGCTAGTTCTGCAAAACTAAAACACCGCTGTGTCTTTTTTTTTCTTTATTCTGAGACGATCGGGGTCAGAATAGAAAAAAAAAATGTTTCCCATTGAAAAGCATTGGGACATTACTATTGGCTATTTCAATTTGCAATAGCCAATAGTAAACTAGCATTGTACCCGCCCTC
Organism: Nanorana parkeri; assembly: GCF_000935625.1. Lineage (NCBI taxonomy): Eukaryota > Metazoa > Chordata > Amphibia > Anura > Dicroglossidae > Nanorana > Nanorana parkeri. The sequence continues at coordinate 193,704 of NW_017307084.1, forward strand.
TGCTGATGGACCTGATGGGGAACTGCAGGGCTCGGCCAGCTTCGGCTTTCAGCACAGCTCAGCCGAGCCGATGCATATGCGTTCGGCTCAGCTGAGCCGCTCGTCCATGATCGGGAGCTGTACGGGCTATTGTGAATAGCCCGTACAGCACCCCTTCGGTTCTAGTGAACCGAAGGGGTCCTGGGGCCGAAGCTAGCCGAAGGATCGGCCGAAGCTACGGTCAGATCCTTCGGCAGCTTCGTGAATAGACCCCTATGTATAAATGTGGGAATGGCTGCTTCCATCACAGCCCAATTACACAGGTGTTTTTAAAGTGGCACTAAACTTAGTAGTTACTTCTTAAAAATGCATTCAAGTAAACCAACTATTAACAACAATTTAACTTATTTGTATATCACTCCTGTAAATCCTTGAGTCATCTCTGAATTGGTGCTGACACTGTCCTTCCTTCTGGAGAGTGGCTGCTTTTGTTCCTCATGGTCCTTGTGTGTGTTGTATAGTAGCCACCACTCCAAACTCACTGCTGTGATGGACTACAATCTCACGTTTAGTATATTAATTTGTATCACAGGAGCGAGCTCGGAGCGGTGGCTACTTTACAACACACACAAGGACCATGGGGAACAAAAGTAGTCATCCTCCAGAAGGAAGGACAGTGTCAGCACCAATTCAGGGATGATTTGAGGTTTTACAGCTGAGTGATATACAAATAAGTTACATTTTTGTTAATAGTTAAGGTACATGAATGGATTTCTAAGATTTAACTCCTGGGTTTAGTGTCACTTTAATTTGTAACAAAGTTATGTAAGATGCCATTTGCTGTCCTACTGGAAATGCTAGATTCCTGGCTTTCTCTGGCTTAAATAGATTATTTTTGAGTGTCCAGAACATGAATACAGCCAATGTAGTCAGTGAATTCAGGCTGCAATCAGAACTTCTGACCTGTTCAATTGATCTGGGCCATTCACTTGTTCAGGGTTACGAAGTATTCAAGTTCTTTGATTAGATTAGCAGCAGTTGGTTGTTTACCGTGTACTAACTTTCAAGTTGACCTGTCTAGTATATTAACTAAGAACAAATAACAACTGTAAATATGTGTTGTAAGTATAGTTGACTGTTTTACATTTCAATCAAACCTATAGGCCGATTAGTAGACAACTATAGTGGGACAACCTGTGGGCCAAACAGTGAAGAGCAGATATGCATCTCTGGGAGAAGTTGGTGGGCTTGTAAGTATATCTATATATGCTTTTCTACCTGAAATGTTTAAAAAGTATATAATTTAGGTTGAATAAAAGATTGTGCAATTTGTAATTTTTTTTGTTTACTACTATAGTTCCTAATTGTGTGTTTTACAAACAAGTTACAAAGAAGTAATAAAGAAATACAAAAATGTTTACATGCTCAGTTATGTCCATAATATAGTACAAGTTGCCGTGATATAAGTAAATTTGTTGCATAAGCAATGTTGTGATGTGTCCAGTAATAGATGTAAACTGTGTTAATCACAACAAGATAAGGAGTGCAAAAATAGTAGAGCAATAAAGAAAAAGAAAAACAGTATACCAAGAAAGTGTGTCTCTTTCTGCATGCGTTACACCACTTTTGGTACCTCTGGATACAGAGCTATGTACCACATGTTAACAAAAATAAACAAGTACTAGCTATGGGGTTTATACAAGAGATGACAGGAAATAGGCAGAATCTTTACTATATTATTCTAGGGCTGTACATCTGCTATCTAGAAGCCAACAGTTCTAGAGTTTCCAAAACCTGTTCTAATCTAGATAGATCTCCCATTCTCGCCAGGGGTATGGAGGCATACAGGATGTTCCTTCAAAAGCGTGTTTTTTTAACCCCATTCCCCAAGGCATGGTTGGTAGGAGTTAATGGTGTTTTGTAGATACCACAAACATGGTAGGAAAAAGGGATAAATAGCATCCTTAACAAGTACAATATGCGTGGAAACATAAACATCTTAGTCAGTGCAACCTATCCTGAACAGGAGGCCTGTGCTTTCTGTAAAGCTATATATAGCAAACTTAAGAAGAGGTCCAAACTCTTGTCCTAGGGGTCATAAATAGTGCATTAATAGCTGAGCCTAAAAAAAAGTAATGCCAAGTCTCATAAAGACTGCCCTCAAGTATCCCCTATCAAACACTTTCTCCACATCCAAAGAGAGGAGCAGAGAATGAATTTTACAATGTTTTGCCCATTGAATCAAATCAACAAATCCCCTAGTTCCATCAGGAGCATGGCAGCTGGCAATGAATCCTACCTTCTGTGAGTGCACCAGCTGGGGAATGATATCTAATCTGTTAGCCAAGTGCTTGTTGCATATTTTTATTTCAGTATTTAATAAGGAAATGGGGCAGTAATTTGCAGGGTCTGATGGGAATTTATCAGGTTTGTGGATTGTGACAATAAATGCCTCTAAAGAGTCCCATGGGAATGTTTTTGTTTAAGCTACTTGTTTCAAAATCTGGAGTAGACAGGGTGACAAAATGTAAATATTTGTGTTATAATTTTGATTATGATATTCTGCATTGTTACTTTATTGTTTTGCAAGAAATGTACCTGCTTTTTGTCCTTGGGAATAAAAGTTAATTTATGTATTTTAAGTAGTCATATTGGCTAATAAGGTGTTTACTAAGCTTGTGTCAGAGAGTTTTTAACTCTGCACTCTGTCTATCATACTATTTTGATTCTTACACTTGAGATTACAGATCTTGTCTGTAAATTTAATTATGTTTCACCTACACCTGTTTTACTTGTGAGTGGCTTAATCAAAACTTCTCTGATGTATGCTTTGTGAGTATTTAACACCAATAATAAGACAGTGTCAAACTTAGTTCTTATCTGTTACCTGTAAGCAGGGTTTTGAAACTCTAAACAATGGATGTTTAGGGGTTATAATTAAAGGAGAACTATGAGGTGAGTGCTTTTCACTCAGCTCATAGTTCTAGCCGACCTGTGACAATGAGACTGTCACAGGTCGGCTCAGTAGATTGGGAGGTGAGCAAACACATACCGGGTTCGCTCGCCTCTCGATCCTGTCACGGCTCTCTGCCGTGACAGGGGGAGGGGCTGCATTCCCCTCTCCCCGCTCCGATCTGCCAGCGCTGACTGGCGGAACGGACGGGGGAGGGGGCGGGTACAGCTGGCTCTGCCTCTAGATAGGCAGAGCCAGCTGTCACTCACGCAGCTGGGCGGATCCCGTCATCTAAGTCGGGATCTGCTCCGGCTGCGGAGTCTCAGTATACTGAGCTTAGGGTAACGGGAGGACGCTAGTTTGTGTCCTCCCGTTACCCTAAGGAGAACTATGAGGAAAAACACTGACCCCATAGTTCTCCTTTAACAAATATCTCAATGCAAATAGGCATGTGATCAGACTATGTTGTCAAGCCAATCTTTGCCTTAAGCTGGGTATACACTGTTATATTTTTTTCATTCTGTTTTCAGAGTGAAGGAAAAAAATCTAACACATTCCTCTACCCATGCTAAGCAGCATCAGCTGGCCCCTCCAGCTGTAAAACAAATGCCTGCATTTGATTAGATTTTCCAAATGAAGGATGTAGGGCAGGAACCAGTAGAATGGCCAACCCACTCAGCAAATATCGGCTGGTTCATCAAGATTGATCAGAAATGCACGCCATGTATATACCCAGCTTAAGAAATTGCTGGCTATGTTTGTCTACAAGGAACTGGTCATGCTCTATGCCATGAAGACCTCTCCATGTGTCATGTTCTGAGGGTGTTTGAATATTTCCTGAATTTGTTAGATCAGTCTAGTTCTGTATCAATTCCGACATCATTATAGTCACCTGATGATAAGATGGCCTTTCCTATAGTGGTACATTTTATTAATTAGATTAGCAAAGATTTTTAGTCTGACTCTTGTTAGGTGCATACATGTTCACAATGGTTATCTGGAGTAAGGAGGACAAAATGGTGCATCTATCATTCTGGTCTGTCTTCACATCATGCAAGTGGATGGAAACAGAATGTTTTATTGCTATCATTACTCCTTTTGATTTCTTCTTAGAGTAAGCAAGGGCATGATAAGATAAATTGCTATGAGGGGGCCATGTGAGAAGTAATTGTATTTACCATAATGTAAGAGTTAAGATGTGTATAGTTGTCCTGAAAGCTTCCACTGAGCAAGCTCATTGGAAGCTTGAAGTATGCATTAAAACTGTACATAGTGTTATGGAACAGCAAGATTTTCAAGAACAACCTCAGAGCCAGAATACTCTGGCTGCAAAATTGATTTTTTTTTTCTTGTACAATGATCAGTAGCACCCCAATCTAATTAATATCAGTTTAAAAAAAGGCTTTTTTCAGGAAGTTTTAGCAGCAACACATGCTTTTTCACCAGGCACTACTAAACCTGTTTTGAGCAGAAGAAGCAGCAGCTGCAACAGATCTAAAAGCCATAGGAAAGTGTTTTCTCAAAAAAGTGCAGGTAAAGCAAGTATAGTTTGTAAAATTGGAAAATGGAACAGTTTGATGTTATGGTTTATAAGCTCCTTTTTATTGCTGTATAATGTATTCCTGAGATTTGTACTCCTCTATAGCTGATCATATTCTGCATTGCTGTATAATGTGTTGCTGAGATTTGTAGTCCTTCTACAGCTTAGAGTCAGTGGCAGGGTCGCAGTGGCTGCGACCATGCCCTGCTGCTCCACCACTGTCCTAAAGGAGAATATTTTATTTTTTGTGTGAGGTTAATATTTAAATCAGGAGACATGAATGCCTTTAGTATAAGAAGGGTTTTAACCTCCTGCACATCATCTGTATATAAACCAAAACCAAACCTGATCAGAATGGTTAATCATGTGATCACTATGCCATTTCTGTCAGATCACATGCAGACTGGAGTATTCACTGGAAAATAAAAATTGAAGCCTTCAGTCTGCAGATGAACACTGCCACCTTCTACAGTGCGAACAATGCACATTATTAGATTACAGTATCAAAAAAATAATCAAAATCAATTAATTAAAACTTAAGTAATGTAATGCTTGTTTAAATTTATGATTTTCAGCCTATAATTAAAAAAAAAGAAACTTTTTTTATTGAAAATATCTCTAAAACATTATGAAAATAATTTGTCCAGTTGTCCATTGCATAGTTGCAAAATTTGGCAACTGCTGCTGAATACTGAATAATTTCCATCCAAAAGGAGGCTTTGCACCAGATATAGATACATTTGGTTATAGATTTCTTGACGTCTATTCAAGTCCTTATTCCATTCTTTGGGGCCCTGATAAAGGGGGAGTTTTTTTGCCCCCCAAAATAAGTTGGCTCTATATGATGATATTACGAACAATTAAAGGCACTTTGTACTCCTTCACTCATTTTGCATGTCTATACTTTATGTTGCTGCCGGGTAGTGGAAGGGAGTGGGGTCCTCTGGCCAGTAGCCAGTCACCTAAATTAGGACCCCACCTGTAGCGCGGCTAACCGGAGCAGCATTGACGTGACGCTCTGCGTGGCAAGGTCAGTAAAGAAAAAAACATAGCGAATGCTTCGGAGCTATGTATTGGGGCATTTTGACAAGTACAAGTACTTGTCAAAAGGCCCTGTATCGGTCCTGATACCGATGCTTGTATCGTTATTGGGTCATCCCTAGTTCAAACCATTGAAATAAGCATTAATTATTCTTAAATGTGTCTTCTGTGCAACTAGGCATCAATGACTAGGTAGGAAAGGGGAAATCTTGTATAAAGTTTATTTTAGTCAACACAAGCTCAAATCAACTAATTATTTTAATAATCAGAGCTCAACAGTTTACTTGATTTTTGCTTTACTTCAAGCAGCCATTCTTTGTTTTAAAATGCTCTGTGTATTAATAAATCATATGACAATTATTCTGGCATTATGATAGGACTGTAATTTATAGGAACAGAGAGTACTGAATAAACATGCATATATCACTATGTGTAAGACAAGCTGTCTAAATCATAAAAAATGGATGATGGATTGTTGTCTAAGCATTTTCTTTTGGGCAAGAAATGTATTTATTGCAATTTCTACAGGGCAATATTACAAATACATTGAAAAAAATGTTCAGCATTACTTTCTAGTCTATACTTATCGTGTATGCCCATTACAGACATGATGATGGAGAAACCAGGTACAAAGATATGAAGGATAGAAAGGATATTACAAAATGATGTGTCCTTAGCAAATCGACTTTAAAATATCTCACAGGGGCATTTCTTTTACCAATATTCAGGGCTGTCCCTACATTAGTAGCACCTTGAGGCGATTACCTCATTGGGGGGCAGCAGGGAGCACGCCACAGCGCCCCGGGTTGCTAAGAACTCTTAGCAACCTGTGATATAACAAACAAAAATATTCGCGCTGTTGGCTTTTCCACCCTTCAACATTACAAAAATAGCGACAACTGCAGTGAAAAAACAAGAAGTGAAAAAACATCCCTGGGCAAACAATAACAAAAAAAGTTACACCACGCTATCTCCCCTTATCATTAAACCCTTTTCTCCAAACCATACAATTCTAAATAATTAATCGATGTTCAAATCAAACAAACATGTTATTTTTATTTTTTATTTTTATTTTTTACCAAAGAGCATCCAGCTGAGCTGGATGCTCTGGCTGGAGTCCCGCTGAGCTCCTAGGAATCAGCCCCCTGAACACAAATAAACAAATCGGCACAACAAGAGCGAGGACCGCCAACCTCCCGGTGAACATTCCCTGCTTGCACCCCATACCCCCCAGGATGACATCGCCTCAGGCGATGAAAACCTTAGGGACAGCCCTGCCCATATCAACAAATCACATTTCATTTTTAATTCTTTAGGAAATAACTCTCAACTTTGTAGATTGCTTCAAAAAGGGCTAAATGTATTTTCTAATGCACAAACTTTAACTAAAAATGTCTAAAAATAACACTGCTGATTGTTGATCAAGGGAGACGGGATATGGAATTTTCCTTTAAATGTTAGATCATGCTTTATGGTGTATTTGTTAGCCTCCTCTGCATCAACCGCGGCTTTAAGATTCTAAGGATGAGGTTTTTCATATTTTTGGGGGGTTCCAGTATCTCTAATCCTTAAACTGATTGTGTGCTTATCCATCTATCTCCACAATGAAATCAATGAAGAGCAGGCATATCTGTTTTGCCTTTAGAAATACCACTAATATTTGTATCTCTTTTATTTCTTTCATCTCTATTAATTTTTTGTTTTTGTTTTTTTCAGGCATGAATTATTATTTGTCTGTTGTGCCATTCCTTGCAGCTTTGGATGCAGGGTTACTTCAGGTGTCTGCACACGATCTAAACATAACCCACCCAGAAGAACTTGAATCTGATTTTTGCAACAGTGTTACAGAATGTCAGGCAACTGCTTCTCAAGCAATGGATAGGTGGAAGGCTTTTTTTGAGGTTGTTATGCCATTTATACTGTCATCCAAAACTATATTTAGTAACAATGCAAAAACTTAAGTTGGAATCCTTAGGCCCCTTTCACATTGTCGCTCCGATCGGGTCCGCTGGTCAGTTTTTCAGGCGGACCTGATCGCATGCCCAATGCAAGTCTATGGTCAGCTGTGTATAAACTGATGAGGATCCGTTTGGACACAGTTACCTCCGACTCCGGCCAGGTTCGGAAAAACGAACGGAACAGTGTTTCGTTTTGCCGAACCACATAATGCCAGATCGGGGGTAATCTGATGTAAACAGACACATGTCCATTTAAATCGGATTCCTCATAGACTGGCATGCGGTCTGGTAATTGCAGTTCCTGTATGGACACGTATGTCACAGCTGTGACACCCACTCCATAATGCTGTGATCAGGAGGAGATCCATGCACAGATGGTGTTCTTATCATCCCGTGTGAAATGGGCCTTAGGTTTGCAAACACTGGTATGATGTGTCTAACACCTTACATTGTTGCAGCTGGTCCAACACTATAAAATACTTCTAGCGCACTGATTTTTTGTTTCTGAACTGGTATGATGTTAGTTGCCTACAGAAATATTTCTGAATTCTGAAGTGTACACTAATCTTACAAGCAACCTTGCAGTTACTTGTAAGAAACTAGCAAAGTATAGTGAATTCTTAAGACTGACCTTTAGTGAATCCAAGGGGCAATGTTCCTGCTATTCTTAACTTTAAAAGACTATATACCACCCAAAACTATACTATCAGTGATGTTATTAAGTGTTTACTTAGTGTCAACAGGTTTTAATACTTTCTAATCTCAAAAAAATGTAGATCCAATTTATATCTGTGTTGATAAAAGAGCTTTTACCACACATAGGTGATTTCCTGTGCAATGTCACATGTGTGACATTGATATGTGACATGACATTGACATGACAAGGCATATTTCTGGAAATGCATTTTTCTAAGAAATCTGTGTAAATATGCAAGCCTCCATATTAAGTTATAGTTGCTTCTCAGCTAGCTCTAAATCTGTTGTTTCAGTTACAACAATTATCATAAAGAAATTTTGCAAACTAGTCTAAAATTTTGCAAAATGTATCTAATCATAAACAATAATTTTCCCTCGTGGTATTGTTGTAATTCATGTAATTCGTCTTTACCGCAGGGCAAAAAGGGCAACTGCCCTGGGCCCCATAATTTACAGGGGCCCACAGCAGCTGTCCCTTTTGGCCGCAGCAGCAGACAGGAGAGCAGCGGCACTGCTGGTGGCAGGGACGGACTGGGCCGGGGGACTGCTGGCATGGTGCTAGTATAGGTAGCTGCCTGGAGGAGAGATCTGTAGGGCACACAGGCCTGAGACACACGGATGGAGCTGGTAGAGAGCCGAGCTGAGCGGCCTGACGAGGAAAAAGCCTCCGCCGATTGGTGAGTGCTGGGAGCAGTCGGAGCTGGGCTCATTTCTACCCATTGTCTGCAGCTCCAAAGAGTGGAGCGACCGGCTGGCAAAGGAGGATGCTGGTTATGGGAAGGGGAGCCCGGTCAGGGGGGGATGCTGGCTGTGGATGGGGGGCGGTGTGCAGGGCATGGAGAGCAACATCAGTGCTGGGTGTGATGAGAGTTTCTATTATTTTGTCATTTCGTTGACTATGCTGTGCTCAGAGAATAGACCTGTGTGCCAGGCTTCTATGCAGCTGACCATCACTACTACTATTGCCTTTCAGAGTACTGAGTCCATTGCCTTATTGTATTTAAAACCATATATATATATATATGTATATACATATATATTTGTTTATTTAATTTTTTTCATTTCTTTAAGGGTGAAGGTGATGTAACCAGGTACGGGGGTCTGGGTCAGGAAGTAGGGGGTCGGGTGATGGAGGCAGGAAGGTTGTGGGGGCTCATAGCAAAATCTTGCCCAATGCCCAATTAATATTAAAGACGGCCCTGGTTCATGGTAATGTTGCTAGGCCCCATCACCTGCTGCAGATCTTTTGCTCAGTGTCCTGTTAACTGGCCTGAAATTGCCATTAATATATATTTTGGGCCTCCATTGACTAAAAGGTAGACGTTGAGACTACAAGTTCTTGGTTTGTCTACCCATCAGAATGAAAAAAGGTGGTGGAAAAAAAGGTTCTCCCACCCATCCTGAGCTGCTCCTACATCATCAGAAGCAGCTAGACATGTAATGTATGTTTGCTGGTGTGTCTTATAAGTTGTTACTGCTTCTAAAGATCTTGCAACTGGTTTATTTTGTTGCAATGTTAATTGGGCTATTAGACTCAATTTGTTAGGGGATGAGGGTTATGGTGGTATTGTAATGCTGTAGATCTCTTATGATGCAAGTGGTGGGGGTATTATATAGTTTGGGGATATGAGGCTGTGAGTAGAAATTATAAAATGCTACCATGGAATATTGTGCTGCAAATCGTGATGATATTATGCTGGGAGAGGGGAATGTCATGGGAGGTGTGCATATAATGTGCATATAATGCTTTGAAGGTATGACACCGAGGCTTGAAGTTTGATAAAATGATTTTTATTTAAATAACATATAAATTACAAAAATACATTCAAAAATTAAATAAAAAGTAGAAGCAACAACAGTTGCTAAAAACAGAGTTTAAGCTAGAAGCATGAACCCATTAAACATGTTCAAACATAGTGGTTGAAATAAATATTATCAGTCCAATCCCTACGCGTTTCACCATTTGGCTTCTTCAGGGGATTGTAACCTACCCTAATGAGAGACAATATATTCAATTAGCATGAGTCCACAAGATTATTGGGTCTGTTTGAGTATATATAGTGCACAGAGTAAATAATGCATATGTTTGGGTTTAATTATGTGCCCAATGGAGATAGTCCCACCACCATTTTCACTATCAGATACCACTTTACTCACCACCCAATTTGGAGTGGCTAAATGGAGATCGGGTTCTCTCTGTGGAGACTGGGTGGAGGAAGAATCCTCCAAGGAGAGCAGGGAAGAAGGATGCTCCGTTCAGTTTCCTATATCCCAATATGGGGGGGACCTCGGGGCCACTATAGGAAGGGAGGACCACCGGCTCACGCGGGAAAGAAGGGGTTGCCTATAGTCCCACATCCATCGACCTGTATTTTACATGATTTCATTTCTTTAATATTCAACGCATAAGGG
>NW_017307084.1:208653-211403 GCF_000935625.1 Nanorana parkeri
ATATGGCTATGAGATATACGATGTGTTCATGTCCCTTATGCATTGAATATTAAAGAAATGAAATAATGTAAAATACAGGTTGATGGATGTGGGACTATAGGCAGCCCCTTCTTTCCTGCGTGAGCCGGTGGTCCTCCCTTCCTATAGTGGCCCCGAGGTCCCCCCCATATTAAGAAATAGGAAACTGAACGGAGCATCCTTCTTCCCTGCTCTCCTTGGAGGATTCTTCCTCCACCCAGTCTCCACAGAGAGAACCCGATCTCCATTTAGCCACTCCAAATTGGGTGGTGAGTAAAGTGGTATCTGATGGTGAAAATGGTGGTGGGACTATCTCCATTGGGCACATAATTAAACCCAAACATATGCATTATTTACTCTGTGCACTATATATACTCAAACAGACCCAATAATCTTGTGGACTCATGCTAATTGAATATATTGTCTTTCATTAGGGTAGGTTACAATCCCCTGAAGAAGCCAAATGGTGAAACGCGTAGGGATTGGACTGATAATATTTATTTCAACCACTATGTTTGAACATGTTTAATGGGTTCATGCTTCTAGCTTAAACTCTGTTTTTAGCAACTGTTGTTGCTTCTACTTTTTATTTAATTTTTGAATGTATTTTTGTAATTTATATGTTATCTAAATAAAAATCATGTTATCAAACTTCAAGCCTCGGTGTCATATCTCTCACAAACCCCGGTATTTTCTCTCTTTGTTTTTGTAACTGATTTTGTAGGGGGAGAGATCACACCTGGGGGGCCATTGGTCCAGCTACCCACAACTGTTTTGTTAGTGCATTTAATGCTGAAAGTGATAGCACGCTATGCGTGGCTGGGATTCTATAATAGGAAGTGGATATTATGTTGCAAGTGGCCGGCATATTATACTTTTGAGATGCATTATTCTGATGTGTGAATTATTGCAGAAGGTAGAACACTTTACAGTTTCTTAAACATAGGGGTATGATACAGACAGTACTGCTTGCAAAGATGTGGAGCAAGAATGTGAAGTTGTCTGCAGCCAGGTATATTTACAGATATAATGATAACTATGTAAGAAACATACAAAAATTTCTGCAAGTGGCAAAAATACATACAATATTACATACTGTATACCAAATGGATATTTGATATGGATAGTCTATGTCCTATTGGGTTAAATGTAGAAGATATAAGCTGATTTAAAAGTTATACTTGTATACTTGTAATGTAAATTATTATATCTATAATAACGGTGATGTCATTTTTTCTTCCTGCTTTTTAGATATAACGTTTCATTTATGTGTTTGCTAATTAGCTCTCTTTATTATATATTTTGATGTTTGTGTGTGTATTACCAAGTTCCCATTAATATATTACCATTAGCATATACTGTATATGCAGTAATACCATGTTGTATAAAGGAGGAATCTGTGGTCAGGTTACTATGGGGATATGTTATATAAGAAAATATATGCATAACTGGGCTGTACCTTGATTAAGTCATCTTTGATTAAATGCATTGGGACAAAGCCTATTCACGCAACCTGAGATTGGAAGTTGATACATTATTGGAATGGACAGAGCTATTTGCAGGTTTCTTGGAAAATGGATGCTTGCTAACCTAAAGTAGTTCTGGTATGCTCTATGATCATGTGAGTAGCTATTTATTATTGTTTTAAGTGCTATAAAACTGAAGATTTAATACTATCAATATTTTTTTTTAATTTTAAACTGGATTACAATTGAGAAGATCTATTATCAAAAGGGAAATGTATATATTTGTAAGCTTCAACTACTGAAACACACATAGCTTACCGTATATACTCGAGTAAAAGCCGAGATTTTCAGCCCATTTTTTTGGGTGAAAAGTGCCCCCCTCGGCTTATACTCGAGTCAGCTTGCTCTGGTGTCACTTTTTTAAAAAGTCAGCGGGCTCTGACTCGAGTCAGCGGGCTCTACGTACGCTGGTCATGTTCTAAGTAGGGGTGCCGAATCCACTGTTGATCGTTAATTTAATCTGTACTCACCTCTCCGCCGACTTCCGGGTCTTCCGTCGGAGATCCGGTGACGTCACGGACATCAACATCACCGGACTCCTCCCCCCCCCCTCCCCGAGTGGCTCTGTCGGCTATCGAAGGGAAGGGGGGAGGAGTCGGGTGATGTAGTTGTCCGTGATGGGTAACGAAGGGAAGGAGAAAGGAGTCTGTTGACGTTGATGTCACCGGACTCCTCCCCCTTCCCTTCGTTACCTGACAGGATCCCTTGAGCCGGTGAGTCTCCTGATTCACAATATGTACATACATACAACAAGGCAGCTAAAATAAAAATTGTGTACTGTAAAATCTACTACCCTGTTAGAAATCTGCTGCCCTGGTGAGTCCCCAGAAAGCCTTGGTGAGACCCCACAAAGCCATGGTGAGACCCCATGGAGCCCTGGTGAGACCAGGGCTCTGTGGGGTCTTGCCAGGGCTCTGTGGGGTCTAACAAGGCTGGTTAGACCCCACAGAGCCCTGCTACCCTGGTGAGGCCCCATCAAAGCTCTGGTGAGACCCCACAGAGCCCTGGTTTAACCAGGGCTCTGTGGGGTCTCACCAGGGCCCCGAGGGGTCTCACCAGGCTGGTGAAATCGCACATAGCCCTGGTGGGACCCCATAGAGCCCTGGTTTAACCAGGGCTCTGTGGGGTCTCACCAGGGCCCCGAGGGGTCTCACCAGGCTGGTGAAATCGCACATAGCCCTGGTGGGACCCCATAGAGCCCTGGTT
>NW_017307084.1:212146-234918 GCF_000935625.1 Nanorana parkeri
CATCATTGCTAGTTTGGGATATGTTCAGAGCACACGCATCTGATGACATAAAAAAATGTGCAAAGTCTTCTCAAGTTACTTTGGCAGTTATTCCAGGTGGGCTTACATCTGTATTGCAGCCCCTAGATGTGTGTTTAAATAAACCTTTCAAAGACCGTGTGCGAAAGATGTGGCATGAATGGATGTCATCTGGTCAAGCTCGACTGACAAAAGCTGGAAATCTGAGGAAGCCAGACATAGAATTGATAGCACAGTGGGTTCGTGATGCATGGGAAGAGATTCCAGAGGACCTGGTGCAACGCGCCTTCAAGAAATGTGGCATTAGTAATGCTATGGATGGCAGTGAAGACAGCGCTTTGTATGAGAACGACAGCAGTGATGGTGATGACTGTGAACTCAGTGATGATGACAATGTCTATGCTGATAACCTCACACCAGCTGAAGCTGTTTGTATGTTTGGACATACAGATGATGAGGAGGAGAACTCCAGTTTTGAAGGATTTTAGCTTTTGTGTGTTAGCTTGGTTGCTGATTGAGCTAAGGTTGTTGTACTTTTAAAGTTACTGTATTTTTGATACCATATTGTTATATGTTGACCCCCTTTTCCACTTACAGAGCTAAGTTATTGTTTTTCTTTGAAATAAATATTCATGTAATTTTATTGGTATCCATCTTCATTTTGTACATTTACCAGTAGCTGCCTCATTTCCCACCCTCGGCTTATATTCGAGTCAACACTTTTTCACAGTTTTTTGTGGTAAAATTAGGTACCTCGGCTTATATTCGGGACGGCTTATACTCGAGTATATACGGTATTTATTTTTTCATAATAGAAGGGTAATAGAAAGGGTGAGTTTCAATTTGAGTTGAATGGATGGAATGAGCACAGGAAAAATGAAGAAACATTTTTTTTTTTTAATAATGTTTGACTTATTGGGACATTAACTACACTACTGTTTTTTTTGTGGTATATGTGATATTGCATCTATTTTTGTCACCAAGGGGCTGTCACGCAGTAGTGTAAGGGCTGTCGCAGACCACGTTATCCAAAGAAGCATACTTTTCCTCTCCTGCTCCTCGCATGGCCATAACATCATGAGGACAACATTTTTATGGGGTCCACTCTCCTCTCTCAAAAATAATTAGATTTTTACATAATTAGTTCCTTACTAACAAAATACACATTTTTAAATAGATAATACATTTGTGTGTGGGATAACAAAAAGTTATACAAAAAACACAGAACATACTACACATATATTTATTTATATCGCACTGAGCAATAGGATGTAAGACCACAGTTTCCTTTGTTTATATAACTATCACTGATAAATATAGAACGTGCCCATTACTCAATGGGAAATTAGACGTAGAATAGTAAAATCAGCCGAAAACCAGACAAAAAAAGAAGTAAAATCTTTAAGGGCTACAAAACTTTGTTCTTCTTTTTTTAATCTGTTAAAAACATTTAAGGCAATAAACTTGCAATTCATTGTCAATGTTACAACCACCAATATTTTACAGATACATTAAAATATTGGTCCTGCATCAAAACTCTATTCCCTTCAAAACTTACAGACGTTCGGTCATTGTCCATATGGTCAATGTGGCCCGTGCTTGTATACCGGCCTTGTGAAAGAGTCCTGCCCCCCAACGGTACAGAATTGGTTTGAACGGATTCAAGATATTAAAACCATGGAGGATCTGACCGGCTCCCTTAAACAAACACACAAAAAGTTTAGAAACACATGGTATTACTGGCTAGAGTTTACCTCTTTTCCTGAATACATCTCATACTTGACTTCTCATGGATGATGGCTTCCCTAACCCCCTTTTCTCCTTCCCTTCCCTCACCCCCTTCCTCCTCTACCATCCCCCACTTTTTTATGTTCTTCCCTGTTCTCTATGTCTCTTCTTTTTCTTTCTCTTTCTCCTTTTTCTTTCTATGCCTGCATTGCCATGTCTTTCTGTTGCACTACTCTTTCGGGCTCCCGTGGGGAACGGTCATACTGGATATATTCATTGGACCTTACAATTGTTTCCCCAATATACTTCTCACAGTTAAGTACCAATGCATTTATTATAGATAGTTGGGATTCCTTTCCACTCAAATTCATAACCTCATGAGGTTCCCAAATATTTTCCTTGCATTGATATGTATACATTGTATATTGTATGCATGTTTTCACGGTTTCCTTTGGCTTGTTACATTGGTTAATGATGTTTTACCTTGTTTGTACTTTAAAAGCATAAAAAAGAATTTACAAAAAAAAATATTGGTCCTGTGTTGGAATGAGCTTCAGGTTTAGGTTGACCATTAATTCACCCTGAACTCAGCCTGTTCACAGTTTGGCAAATGGGTGAACGAAATCAACAGATTTGTCCAGTTCATCTGCCCGTCCAAACCTCCATCTGCTGCAGCCAAAAGTAATTCATTTAGCAGCAAAATCACTGCCGCCACTAAATGACACCTTCCCGTACATACATTGTATACATAGCATGTTCGGCTGAGCCGAGGTGAGGAACACATTCGACTCAGCCGATCCAACATCTGGATCGCCCTAGCCGAACCTCCGGCAGTTCACTCACTGCCTTTCGCCCGGTATTAGGCCCGGTTATTCTGCTCGCTACCTCCGAGGGTAAGTCCCCCTCCCAAACCATACCTGACTCTTTAGGACTGGTTGGAAAGTTAGGAGAGAGCCCACGAAAAAAAAGTGGGTGGGGTTCCCCCCAAAGTCATACTAGGTCCTTTAGGACTGGTATAAATTTTAAGGAGGAAGAATGGGGAAAAAAGTTGGGCACCCTAAAATTCCCAACCAGATCCTTGATCCGAGCACAGGCCCTCAGCACTGGGAGGGTGCTTTTCCAGGCCCCCCTTCGTCTGCTGCAGGGGTGGGTATCTTCTTCATGAAAATGAAATGACGATTCGGGCATTGTGAATACTTGATGTCCTTTGTAAGCCCAGCTACTTTTCGGCATTTTGTAAATAGTACAATCAGGTTTTGATAGATTAAAGTGAATGTTACTCCAATATTACTCTGTAATATTTCATATACACTAAGTGGCCAGATTATTATGACCCCGTGACGTTTGTAGGCAAATTAGCTATAATTAGCTATAATTTTGCGCTGAAGTTGCTAGAGGGCCAGACCATTATAAATAGGGAAGCAGGCTGTTTACCATGACAGTAGAAGTGATTTTTTTCTGAAGATATGGGTAAACAACGCGATTTAACAGCCTTTGAACATGGGATGATTGTTGGTGCTTGGAGCCATGGAGCGAGTATCAGCAAAACAGCAGAATTTGTTAAATGTTCAAGAGCAGCTGTTGTTAAAGCGTTTAAAGACTGGACTGTCAGACGAAAATCTGGGTCTAAACGTGCGAATTGTGGCCGTCAGCGACTAGTCAATGTTAGGGCAGGACGGAGAGTGGCAAGACTGGTACAAGACAACAGAAGGGCAACAGTGCAGTGTCAGATTCCTCGCATCACCTCTCAACATCTCGTGGAGTCACAAGGCGGCCCAACGAAGTCATCTCGTGGAGTCATCTCGTGGCCCAATGAAGTACTGCTGGGGTGGTCATAATAATCTGGCCACTCAGTGTATGTGTCTGTGTTATCATGTACTTGTTTGTAAATGTAGCCTATTCTCTTTTAATTGCTTAATTTGGTGTGAATTAGCTGGTGATCCTGATGGGCCCTTTTCTTTCCTGTTTTAATCTGACCATACCAGGAGCAGATCCATCCTAGTGTGGTCACTTTGCATAGCTGCGTTCTGCTTAGGAGCTACAGTATGCCATGCCCATGTATCGTTTGCCTGTATTCCCTTGGTCAGACTTCTGCTGACATGCTGCCAAACCTGCACAGTTCTTAGTGACATCTGCTGGGATATATGAAGTTGGCAGAAGCTGCTTATTGTCATAGGGAGGGACCAGTGTACATCTCTGCCTTGTATTTGGGAGCTACAGGTAGCCATGCTTATGCACAGTAAGCCTGAATTCCAACTGTTGCCGACACATCCCCTCACCCAGCCCTGTACTGTTTCAGCAACACTGACTGGGACATATGACATCAGCAGAAGCTAATAATCATCACAAGGAGTCTCCACCCCCACCCCTTTAGAGCCTGTGATGCACCTCTGAATAGTGGTCACGTGACCAATTAAAAAAAGAACAGTTACATTTCTTTAGGTTGTTTTTAAATGTTCGCCTTTTATTAGTATTTTACATTGTAACAGTTGTTTCACATCGCAATGAGTCACATACACTTTAAAGACATTGATTACTTCATTCCAATCTATGTATTAGAGGTAAATGCATTTGGGACTACAGTGAACACAATTCTGTCATTGTCAGGGTGCAAAATCTATATTACTCCCTGTAGCATTCTCTTCCAAGAACCTGAACCAAGCAGAAAACAAATATTATGTGGGGGACAGAGAATTACTGGCAATCTTTGAGGAATTAAGGTACTTGCTAGAAGTTGCAGCACACCCCATTCTGATCTTATAGATTGGAAAAACCTACAGAACCTACAGAACCTAAGAACAGCCAAACATTTAAATTCACATCAGGGAGGTGGGCCCTGTTCCTATTTAGATTCACATTACGTATTACTTGGGGGTCCAGGAAAGGCAGGAGGCATTGTCTCACATGTTTCCTGAAACTGATGATTCCTCTTCTCCTGACACCAATCTTTCAGCTCAAAATGGTTTGCCAGTACAATCTGATTGCATAATCCAGATTAAGCAGGTCTCTATGGCAAGTTTAGTGCCTGAGGTTTTGGCACTTCTGAAACCATAAGGCATGTTTTGGCATGGTAAGTGTGGCCTTGTATTCTTTTCAGAACTACCTGCTGGCTATGAATTTTCTGTGCCACAGGACATCTTAAATAAAGCATCACTCCTTTTGGTGGCTCTGTCTATGCGACTGTAAAGATTATGTTAGAACCTGTACAACCTGTCCTCATAACAATAGTGACAGAACTAAATCTTGGGGTTATTAAGGTATCTACCTATTCCAAAACATTCTTAGGACATTATCTCAGTGGGTTATAATGTGGAATTACCACCAACTGAAAGTTATGCCACCAAGTCTGTAATGGTAGATTAGTTGTCAAAGATGTCCTATTTCATACCTATGAAGGGCACTCCTTTGGCAGGTGAAACTTTAGGTATCATCATCAAAGGAATTGGAAGACTACATAAAGTACCCAGAAGTATTGTTTTTATACAGAGTAGTACAAGTAACATCCAGATTATGCCATTCGGCCTTCTGCTTTGCCCTACTTCCCATTGCATGTTGATTGCCTGAGATTAATGTTTGTACATAGTAGGAATGCACATATACCAGTTCAGATACCAGTGCGGATACTTGCCATTTTCACGAGAACTACCAGACTGCAGCAGTTGCAGCTGCGACTGGGTCCTGGCGCTCCACCACTGTCCTGAAATCATTAGTCTGCATTATTTTAGAAAAAGTACTTGTACCAAGTACGTACTTGGTATCTGTGCATCCCTAATACATAGTTTGATAGCTAGCTTGTAGTGAATTATTTGCTCCACTTGCACACATGTTTTACTGTTTAGTTATTGGTTTTCTATATGTATGTGCTATGCTTTTGCATGTTAACTAATAAATTGTACCATCTTCACTTAAACAGTAGTATCCCCCTGTGTGTAGCTCAAATAACTGGTCACAACAATTAGTAAACTTGTCCTGGTTTCCTGAATGAGTGGAAGCTGCTAGGGGATTGTTTGTGCAGAGTAGAACCACTAATAAATTAATCTCCATATCTTAGAGCTCTAAAATATAATTCTGTTGCCAGGCTTTTATTGTCTGGTTGTTTAATTTGCTCACGTGTTTTTTGCAGCTTTTCTGAAAGTCCCTGCAGTTTTGCAACCACCAACACATTTAGCTTCCTTTACAGCTCTCAAGGTGAAAGATCTGGTTTCCTCCTCCACAATGTCTTAGAACTGGATTTCCACCATCCTGTCCTCTCTCCTGGCTTTCCCCTTATCCCACACACTTTCTGTGTGTGTGAAGCGGGCTGACCAGAGCACCACCTTGGGCACTTTTTATTTTTTCTTAATATTGTCCTTTATTGTTTTCTGGTAGCTTTTCAAAGCTTGCACTGTGAAAATAATTATTTTTTTTCCATTCCGGGCTTTATGCTATCTAAAGTTAATTTGAAAATTTGTATTTTGCCTGTTCATTTGGAAGGCACACGATATTGGAATTATTAAAGTAAGGCCAGTGGAAATCAATGACAAAGTGCATCTGGAAAACATGAAACCTCTTAACATTGTGCAATGGGCAGACAGCACAGTGCTTTGACTCATAAATGGTAACATTTTTAAAAATGATTTTGTTGTTTTTATTCTTTATAATTTTCAAAGTTTTAATACAAAAAAAGTTGTTTTCTATTTTGTAATACAACTCGGTGTCAGTGCTTGTGGGTCACAAAAACTGACCTGCTGGTCCATAAGGGAAAGGTGTGTTCCACTGGTTTGTGCACTTAAAGCTAAACTTCTGGTATTTGAGAAAATCTCCCCTTGCAATGTGGTTCTCCTCCCCCGCACTTTGAGAAGTAACTGCTCTTAGGTTAAGAGGGATAAGGAGTAATTCTTACCCTACTCCTCACTCTGACAGGCTCACTCCATCTGGGTGAACAGTCTGGTGGAACATTTTCTATAAGCTGCTTCCAGCCACAGTTGCAAGCTTGATTACTCCACATACAATGCAGGGTTAATAGCCCTGCATTATACGTAATGATGTTGAAGGACTGCCCACAGTCCAGAATTAGGGAGAAGAAATGACTGTCAGAGCCTGCAGGATCATGGAGTAAGCCTCATTATCTCCCCCTAAACTTAACGAGGGATTTACCATTCCATTGTAGGGGGATCCCACTGCAAGTGTATGGAGCTGATTCCCAGAGTACAGCTTAAAAACTAGCCACTTCTGGTTAAACTACAAACTGCATAATCAGTAGTGTACTTTAAACATGGCTTCTGTCAAAATCACTGCAGCAGCAGAAGACATGACCACTAAGATTTATAGATCCCTGTTCTGATAACATCAGCATCTGTTTTCTCACTGAAAACATTAATGGCATATGTCCCTTGGCTCTTGATTATGCCACAAACAGCATGCTGCCAATATGCTGTAAATGGGCCATCAGCGAGATACTTTACTGATGGAGCTACTAATGCAATCCACTCCAGGCACAAGAACTCAAAAAAAATAGCCATCCCGGCAGTTTTCATTGTAGTTTCTTTAAAGTTACAATGGACACACATGGCTAAAATGCATTTAAAAGGGCAATGTCAATTTAAAACACTACATTTGTGCACTATTTTACTTTTGAATTGCTGTGAGACCCTTTCAACCATCAATGACATGGGTGTCAATTTCATCCTTCTGAAGGCTGTGCTTCATGCTAAGGATGATATGTTTTATCTCCAAAAGCTCTTCCCTGGTTGCCATAGCTCTACTGATCTGCTGCATATTTTAAAAAAAACCCCTTCAAATTAAGAAACTTCCTGGACTGACTTCCGGTTCCGGCGCCTGATGTAGCGGTCGCAGAGAAGAGAGCTCCCGCACCGCCAGGGCTAAACTTCATATAAAATCGCACTTCAGCATACCAAAGATACCCAGTGAATCTCCTCAAGACTGCCGGCCTGTCATCGGCTGCCATGGAAAAGTTTCTGGCGAAGAAACGAAACGGACTCAGAGGCAAAGGCACCCCAACACGCAACAAACGGCCGCTTTCGACATCCAAGATGGCTGCGGAAGCTGATCGCCCAGATATCAGCGCCTCCTCGGATGATGACATGCCTGGGCCATCCGAGCATGGCCTGATAGCAGCCGAGGTGGCCAAACTCCTGCGGCCCACTATCCAGGACGCGGTGCATAAAGCGGTCTCCAAAGGGATACAATCATTACGACACGATCTCTTACAACAGGCCCAGAGACTCTCTGAGGCGGAACATCGTATTATACAGCTGGAAGAAAACACCGAGTCTTCCTCCTCTCAACTTACCACCGCCAACCGTCATATCCAATATCTTCAGGAACGCGTAGAGGACTTGGAAAATCGGTCCCGGCGGAACAATCTGAGAATAATCGGACTACCGGAGTCATACCGCCCCTCCATGCTGCAGACTATCTGCGAGCACAACATCCCGGACCTGCTCGGCCTCCAGGCCACGTGCAAAGTCGAGAGGGCGCATTGTGTGGGCCCTCCGGCCTCAGAACGTAAGACTCCCAGACCGGTTATTGTGCGCTTCCTAGATTACAATGACCGCCAGGCAGTCCTTCAAGCTTACCGAGCAAGGAAAGACCTGCACCTGGAAGACAACCGCCTCCTCATCTTTGCGGACTACTCGGCCGAAGTCACGAGAAAACGGAAGGCATTCAGCAAAGCCTGTTCACTCCTGTATCAGCAGAGGATCCGCTCCACCCTAGCCTACCCGGCTAACCTACACTTTCAATCGCCAGATGGAATACAACGTTCGTATCAAGACCCCGTGGAAGCGATGTCGTTCCTAGACCAAATGGAGACCACGGCACCATCCACGGCAGGTACCCGATCCCCCAGGCCCCAACGCCCTACCACCCCGGCTAGGAAGGCCTCGGTGCGCCTCCCGATGACCCCCACGGACTCCCCCTGACTCTGTCATGTATAGATGTCTCCTGCCGGGGACCACGGCGATTTTCCATTCTTTGCGGTCTGTGTCCGTGTTTCGTCGCTGCGAGGACGAGTGGGCACTAGCCCTCTGTAGTTTCGGGATGCGGAGCATGGGCCGCAGGCCTTAGTTACATTCACATTGTCACTCGGAGGCCCAACTGCAGGACCTGCGAACACCATTGACGGGAATTCCACACCGCCGGAAGATCCAAGATCCCTTAAAATACCACCTCACGGGTAGGCCGGTAACTACGTACACTGGGGACATTATGCTACTGTTTTTCGTGCTGATTTTTCTGATTTTTAGAGACCCCCTTTTTTTTTTTTGTCTTCTCTGTACGAATTTTTGCTGAATCCCATATACACGTTTAAGAGGGCCATATGCCCTGGCGTAGCGGAGCCACATCACCAGCTCTGCCATGCTCATTAGGAAAAAATAACATGTTATCTTCTGGAACAAATTACAGAGGTGGCGAAAGCAAACACAAAACCACCGGAAGCGGGACGCCTGATGAGAGATTAGTCTCTCAATGAGCTTGACTTGCTGGTGGCCCATGTCACAAAAGACTAGTATACTTTTATTACTATATCCGAAGAGCAGACTAACCAGGGAGTTGATCATTTGGTTTTGCTGTATACTTACCTGAGCTGAGCCGGTGGAAGAGGATGGGATAAGTAGCCTTGATACTCTCAGGTCATTGACCATTTGGGCTATTCACCTCATCCTCATGGGTTCCGAACTTGGCTCACTGTGTGACCACGATATGGAGTGTGTATCTGTTTCCCTTTACTTTTATTTTGCTCCCTTTGCACCTACTCTTGGAGTGCTGTTTTGTTTCGATATTTTATTTTATTTTATTTTTATCTAATTTTATTCTATTTCCTGTTTGATAATGTTCTATTTTATTCCAAGTGTCTACATTTGTTTGATGCTTGCAATGTATAAATACAAGTATTGTAGATATTAACAAGCACCCATTGGCATTTAAAATCAATACACATGCCATGGAAAGCAATTGTGCCCACTATCTGATATGTCTATCTGCATGTCTATCGGCATGAAGTATTAAGTGCATTGCTGTACAGTTGTACTTTCTTTTTGTCTACACAATAAAAATGTTGTTTAAAAAAAAAAAAGAAACTTCCTGGACTTGCGTGCAACCACACGTTAGAATGCAAGCAGAATTAATTAAATGTGTTTTTACATGCAGTACTATTCATCCTTGCGAAAGATGTACTTGTGGAAAACCACTGGAAAACACAAAAACACATGGATAACAGCAGTACTATTTAAAATAAACGTACATCACTACTAAAGCTGTTTAGTTGTGGTTTGAAGGTAGAGAAAAGTGTCTCTTAAATGCACAGATGTAAATGGGTCTTAGAAAAGTCTTATAGAAATGTTCCCTCTGCTCCCTTACTTTCCTGTTAGAGCCATTATATAGTGCTGTGCGATTAGTAACTTAAGGTAGAAATACAGTATACCATACATGAGATGATTATTTTCCAAGCCATCTAATTTGGGTCAAATCAGGTGACATTTCCTTGTAGGCACATACAAACAACACTGTTGAGAAGATGTTAATTAAAGCAGCAATCAGATGTGCTAGGAAATCTTGATTGCTCTTGTTTCCACTGAGATGAGGTATCTGCATGAGCCTTCCCTCTCCACTTCACATCACATATGTTTATGCCTGAGGCTGTATCTAAAGACATCTTTAGTAAGCTGGATCACATATACACGTCAAACCATCCCCTGATATCTATGGTTGGCTTTACTACCTGCTGTTTTGTATTTATATAGTAAATTCATTTTACATGAACATCTCAATGTATTCATAGAACACCCAAAATTCCCTAATCTTGCAAAGGAAGAACCACCATAGAAGAATCTAATCTGGCACATATCCTTTTTTCTCCAGATTTTTAGGCCACATTTATCCCCTGCAGTATGAGTTCATGTGCGGATATTGCAATTGTCACCCAGTCCTACCAAATTTAATAGGACCAAGTGATCATCCAATATCTATAAGTAACTTTACACCTCATTTTCAATTGTTATCTCTATAGTATACTGTACTGTATATTAGTGATTAACATGTAGGAGCCACAATACAGTTTAATGTTATTCTCATTAACTAATTAACCTGTAGAGTTGGATTGGGCAGTACTAGTGACTAATAAATGCAGAAAAGAAAATGAATGTTTAGGTTCATCACAGCCCTAAATTGTAACATTTTCTTTTTCATGGTTTTTTTTTGTCAACCCAGGCTATAAAGACATCAAGTCAAACCTCTTACATTTCAGTACCGCCATTATCTAAGGAAGAAGATCAGTTTCTGACACACATGTGGAGAGCTCATGTTGAGTCAATTAATGCAGGACTTCCACGCTGCTCTAAAAGGTAACAGAAGAGCAAAGTAATTATAAACTCAGTGTTTATATAAATTAGTACGCTGTGTAAGCTGAATTCTGGACAAACAGCTAAATACGCAATTGAATTGTATGTAGAATGTAGGATTTGTAATTCTGTTCAGTCAGTCTTGTGAACAATACAACAGCAAAAGGTTTCCCAGCACACTCACCAGCCAGCATGCAAAAAAAAAAAACTTGTCTCACCGCTAAGGTTAAAAACAGAGGTTTTAGATACACGTCTTCTGCAGAATACGTGAAAGCCACACTGCCTCGCCAAGGCACCTCTATGTAGTGCGGTCCTAACTCTAACTTATGGGAGTCTCCATCTTGGAGCACATGTAGCAAAAGATAATATTGGGTGCAGGTTCGCCAGGAGGCAGCCCAACCTCCTTAAAGACACAGGCACACACAAGGGACCCTGCACATCACAACGGCAGTTGAGACCCCCAGTGTGTTACTGCACCAAATCAGTCAAGCAAAACAAATGGCAAATGCACCACTTAACCTTAGCGGTGAGTGTGCTGGGAAACTTTTTGCTGTTGTACTGTATGAAGCCCTTCCATGTGCACCTTGCTTGAAAGCTGGTTATGAGTTGATGAGTGCGTTTGCCAGGTTATGTGACAGGAGTGCCTTGTTCACAAGACTAGCAAAACAAATGGCAAACTCCTGGAGCTGCAATTTTGTACTGCAGTCAAGTAAAACAGCTTAGTTTAGATACTATATATGCCAGCACTCCAAGCAGATGGTTTATGGTTGCTCAGTAAAGACAACTGAAATAAAGTCACCTTTAAATAGGTGTCTTCTGGGGCCCCAGAACATTGGTTGGTTTATCATTGTTTTGGGGTGAACATTGTTATGTAGTTTTTAATTTGGAGATATTGGAGGAGTTCTGCACTCGGGATTTGTTTATGTTCTCGCAAGTGCGGAAAAGGTTTAACACCTGAATCGGATTGCAGTTGCCAGAAATAGGTGAGTTTTTGGTCGGTCCAAGCTTTAAAACTTGATGGGTGTGTGAGAGCCGGAATCAAAGAGGGATTGTCGAGGATGGACATAAGTGGCAGATGTGGGGAGAGAAGGCCGTATTGGTTTTTGATTGAGTCCCATAGTCTGAGTGAGTGAGACGTTACGGGGTTGTAGACAGTTGGTCTCTGTTTTGGGGCCAGCCAGAGGAGGTTGGCAGCGGATGCAGGCTGCACCTGTGTGTTTTCCAAGGTCACCCAGGCTGGGGTCTCAAAATTTGAATGGTATTTCGCTAGTTACCCACTCTGAGCTGCTAGGAAGTATTTAGTTAGGTGTGGGACCGCTAATCCACCCCGAGATTTTGGTAAGTATAGTGTACGTCTGGGGTGCTTTATCATTGTTTAGAAAAAAAACTTTTTTTCTGCATCTACTTGGAGTGCCAGCATGTATACTATCTGTTCTATAGTTACCTCTGTTTCTGCTATTTGTGCTGGATGGACTGTTTAATACATTACAACCTGGACCAAAACATACCTCAACCTGTGATTGGGCAATGAAAAAACAACGACACATTGATGAGGTCACCTTTGTGTTCTGTCATCTTGTAAGCATACAGTTACACAGTAATAGTTTTCCCAAAGCTAGCCATACACCTATAGATTATCTGCAGATTTTCTATGGCCAGATGGAAATAAAGCAACAGATCCATCCATCTATGCTAAATTGTTGTGTGGATGGAGGAATCGCCCACTGAGCCAAACTTCAGTATCTTGCTAGTTGGCCCAGCTTGCTGTCAAAATACCTGAACAATCTGATTGGATAAAGGCATTGTTCAGGTATTTTGAGAGCTAGCAGGCCTGACTAGTAAGATACTAAAGCTTGCTCCAGTGGGAGATTTCTCCATCCACACAGTCTAGCGTAGATGGAGGAATCTGTTGCACTTTTTCCATCTGACCATAGAAAATCTGCAGATAACCTATAGGTTAACGGCCAGCTTTATACTGCTGACCCTTCATTTCTCAGGTTGAGTACTGCTTTGCAGAGGGTTAAACCAGGCTGCTATCAGAGACGTATGTACTTATGCTGGACAACGTAAATAATTATTATAATTATTTTATACATTTTTGTTTGAAAAGTCTTAACCTTAACAATGATTTACTAAATAGATTGCAGTACAATGGAAAGGACCAGCATACAAAGTGTTCAATATTTTTGTTTTGCTATTTTCCAGTAACAGTGTGCATATTTCTATGGAATCCTGGAATTTGTTGTGTAGTGAGTAGTGTAATGTGAATGTTGTAATGAGTATTAGTCATCAAGGAGTAAGCAGAGACATTGGATGTTGACTGGGTAAAAAGTACCTGATAGCTATTCAGTAAGACCCTTTTCACAACTATATAACATATGCTTTGATATGTCAGCCCACTCATTGTGGTGCCAGTGCACCACTTTGCAGAATATTGTACATGGACCTTTAGTTTTAATGCAGCAACATAACCACAGATGACTCCAATGACCAGTTCCTTAAGATGACATCCTTTACTGCAATACATATGTGTGTTCTCTACAAGATGCAAGTATTCTATCGTATTACCATTTTTCAGATAGATTTTTTTAAACGTGTCTCCAATATTATACTGTATTGTCTCATCACAAGTCACTACTTGGTTCTAATACCTGACTTCCAGATGAGCCGATTTTGGGATCCCAAGGGAGGGTGGGTATGGGAATTTAAACTCCAGATACATAGGATTGTTTAGCTCATTACTACATGAGTTGGGTTCATCCTCACAGTTGTATATTATCCAAAGCCAGTTCATGTCTCATATTCCAGAATGCTAATACATTTCACTTATTAGCTCTGAATTTTAGTTACAAAATTGTGAGAACCCATCAGCTTCTACTCTACTGGTAAATTATTTCTCAACTTTTAGAGACAGAAACTTTTCAACTTTTACTTTCATTGCAGTAAACAATTTTAATGCATTTCACTGTAGAGAACAGTTGTCCAGCTTTCTGTTCCTTTTATCTACTGCTGTAAGTAATTTTCTTCAATTGGTTAATGTGAAATGCTTGTACAATCTGTTGGGAAATTAATGCCTCCTAATGTTTGAATTGTAAAGCATATATGTTGGAAACATCAAGCAGAAATTTACTACAGCAATGGCAATAAAGTCTGTGTTTTTCCCTTTTGTAATAACTCTTTTGGCTTTTGGAAATAACCTTATGTCTTTCATAACAATAAGAAAAACATGAGCACTCTTTAGTCTTGCCTGTGTTTATGAAGAGCTTTGAACACCTTATGAATAAAGGCTGAAAGCAATTTTCTTGCCATAGGGAGAGAAAATATTATTTTCTAACAAGCAAAGCTGTACGTTTTTGAAGTTATTTTTACACCTATAACAAATAGCATCGTTTATTGCAAGATTGCTAGATATGTCCAACTATGCAGTGTAGCAAATAAGTACATGAACCAGGAAACTTAGGCACAGGAATGGTGACCCCCACAAGGGTCATCATAGCATAACGTACACTACAAATATGTTGTTGGGCCTACTATATTATCATATTATCAGCAACACTTTGGCTATGTAATTATTACTATTTTATAGTATGTTGGTGGGGTGATTTTGTTAAATGTTTACAATATGATTACCTTTTTCTAAAAGTTTGTGGTTATTTGTTTGTTTTTCTGCAGTATCGTTCCTCTAGGCAGGATATTTTCCCCAATTAGGATAACCATGGAAAACTGCCAGATTGCCACTTGAGCAGTTTTTATATGGAACAACAAGTGCTACAACAAGGCTTTTCTTTTATATATCTTACTGAGCTTCCCAAAAACATTAAATACATTAAGGTTGATTCATTTAAAGTGCAATTTGAGAAAACCCCTCTATAGGCTGGTTATGTATTCTTGTTCACAAGACTTTCCTAAATTAATTTTTAAAAACATATTTCTCTATAGGTTCGTCCAAAGCCAAAATATCGAATTCATTATATGCCCGTATATACGAAAACTATATTCGGGGATACATAAATTCGTTTTCAGAATGCGCCGTGACCATATGGGCCGCTGGCATGTTCTGCACATGCCCACCACCATCTTGGAGGCGGAGTGTATGATTTTACATGGTGGTGACGCCACACGCTGAACGAGCGGTGGTCATATCGGCGCCACCATTTTGGAGTATATTTTGGTACTGTATATACCAAGATGGTGGCGCTCGAACATGCGGGCGCCGCCATCTTGGTGTATACTCCAAGATGGCAGCGCGCATGAGCAGAACGTGTTGTAGATCGGCTAAAATCAGCCGTACATTGGTTGCAATTGGTGAAGAAGCCGTTCGACTCAGCCGATCCAACATCTGGATTGCCTGAGCTGAACCTCATAGGGGCTGAATGGCGGTAAGTGAATAGCCGAATGCCACCAAGTATATTATTCTAGCAAGCAGAATAACAAAAATTTAATCTAAAATAATTTTATGTTAGAAATAATCTAAATATGCATATAAGGGATGATATCACGTCAAATAGTGGGGAGGACGTGGAATCCTTATGGCTGGAACTGGATACAACAGACGATAGTCGTAAACTAATTGTGGGTATTTGTTATAAACCTCCAAATATAGGGGAGGAGGGGGAGGCTCAGCTACAGTCCGAAATAGAAATAGCTGGGAGGGAGGGCAATGTAGTCGTGATGGGCGCCTTCAATTACCCGGACATAAATTGGGCAAATGGAACCTCATGTTCAACAAAGGCAGGCTACTTTCTGAACATGTTGCGAGACAATTTCATGGACCAGATGGTGGAGGTCCCAACTAGGAAAAATGCCATCCTCGATTTAATCGTCACAAATAATGCAGAGTTAATTGAGGATATTGTAATTGGGGAGACACTGGGCAATAGTGATCACAATGTGATTACTTTCACTATTGAATACAGGAAAGGAAAGCGGGCTGATAGGACAAGAACCCTTAATTTCAGAAGGGCTAACTTTGATAAACTGCGCCACCTAGTGGCGGACATCAAATGAGAAAATGTATTTCATAAACTGAACTCGGACCAAAAGTGGGAATGTTTTAAAAACACATTACATATTGCCATTGCCAAAAAGCATATTGCCACAGATAGTAAAAAAAAAAAAAAAAACATTTTACCAATACATAAACAGTAAAAAGGGGAGAAAGGAGCAGATAGGCCCAATAAAGGACAAAAGCGGGAAGTTAGTCACAAATGACAAGGAGAGGGCCGAACACTTTTTTCTCCTCAGTATACACTCAGGAGGGAAACGGGTTTGACACATAACATAGCATTGGGACCAGATAACCTGCACCCCAAGATACGTAAGGAACTAAGCGCGGTTATAACAAGACCATTATTCCTAATTTTTAAGGACTCTCTAATGACTG
Organism: Nanorana parkeri; assembly: GCF_000935625.1. Classification (NCBI taxonomy): domain Eukaryota; kingdom Metazoa; phylum Chordata; class Amphibia; order Anura; family Dicroglossidae; genus Nanorana; species Nanorana parkeri. The sequence continues at coordinate 228,617 of NW_017307084.1, forward strand.
GTAGAGTTCCGAGTGACTGGCGGAGGGCTACTGTAGTTCCAATATTCAAAAAGGGGGGCAAGGAATTACAGACCAGTTAGTCTTACATCAGTAGTTTGTAAACTGTTAGAGGGAATGATTCAAGACTATTTAGTAGAATTTGTTCGGGATAATGGTATAGTTAGCGATAATCAGCATGGGTTTAGGAAAGACCGTTCCTGTCAGACTAACCTACTGACTTTTTACGAGGGGGTAAGTAGAGATCTGGATGGAGGGAGGTCTGTGGATGTGGTGTATCTGGATTTTTCTAATGCTTTTGATACGGTACCTCATAAACGCTTACTATACAAGCTGAGGTCTATGGGTATAGATGGAAGGGTGTGTACATGGATAGAGAACTGGCTAAACGAACGGGTACAGAGAGTATCAATAAATGGTGCCCTCTCAGACTGGACTAGTGTCATTAGCGGTGTGCCTCAGGGTTCTGTGCTGGGACCCATGCTATTCAACCTGTTTATTAACGACATCGGGGACGGAGTAAACATCGATATCTCTGTGTTTGCTGACAATACCAAAATTGGGAGGTTAATAGAAACGGACCAAGATAGTATAACATTGCAGGAGGACCTGGATAAAATAGGGGAGTGGGCCACTATGTGGCAGATGAGGTTCAATGTCGATAAATGCAAAGTTATGCACTTTGGGAACAAAAATAGGCAAATGGGTTATACAATTATGGGTTTGCCGCTAGGGAAGTCGGAAATGGAGAAAAAATTGGGGGTCATTGTAGACCATAAACTGAATAATAGATTACAGTGCCAGGTTGCTGTAAGCAAAGCAAGCAGGGAATGTTTTGCAGGGATAAGTCTATAATTTTGCCACTTTACACATCAATGGTTCGGCCCCACCTGGAGTATGCGGTGCAGTTTTGGGCACCGGTGTACAGAAGGGATGTCCTTGAGCTGGAGGGAGTCCAGCGGAGGGCAACCATACTCATCAAAGGGATGGAGGACCAGAGCTATGAGACACGGCTACTAAATTTAAATATGTTCACTTTGGAAGTAAGGAGATTAAGGGGGATATGATTTTCATGTACAAGATGTTCTATAGTCATAACAACATTAGCAACAAACTCTTTAAGATTAATTCCGTAACAAAGACTAGAGGCCACCACCTAAAACTGGTAGGAAAAAAATTCAAACACAAGGGGCGAAGGGGGTTCTTCTCAGATCGTGCGGTTAGGGTCTGGAACTCGTTGCCACAAGCAGTGATTTCAGCGAATAGTGTGGAATCATTCAAGAAGCTTTTGGACGATTTCCTGACCTATACACACACACACAATAGGTTGGACTTGATGGACATATGTCTTTATTCAACCTTAAATACTATGTAACTATGTAATCAAAAAGAAAAAAAAAAGGTAAAAAAAAATGTTAAACAAATAATTTAAAAAATATAACAGAAAGAAAAATCAATAAAAAACAGCATGTGGTCCCCAACTCAAGCAATACCAGATCCTTTAGGTCTGGTAGGAATGTTAGGAGGGACCCCAATTACAAAAAAATTGCATGGGGTCCCCCCCCCCAAGTCATACCAGGTCCTGTAGGTCTGGTAGGAATTTTAAGGAGGAACCTCACCCCCAAAAATTAAGAAGAAGACATGGGGGCTCCTTTAAAATTTCTAACCAGACTCTTAATCCGAGTACAGGCCTGACAGGGCAGAAAAGGAAGGGACAAGTGAGTGCAGAAAAAGGAGGGGACAACCCCCCCTCTCTGCCATACACACCCCCCTGGAAAAGCACCTTGTGCCCATGCCGATGGGGACAAGGGCCTCTTCTCCACAAGTCCTGGGGCCTAGGTTGTGGGGGTCTGCGGGCAGGGGGGCTTATTTGCATCAAGGTACCCGTTAAATAAAGGGGCACCCAGATGTGTCCCCCCTTTGTGAATGAGTAAGGGGTATTGTACCCCTACTCATTCACTAAAGGGTTAAAGTAAAAATGCCAGTAAAGTGCCCACACAAAAATTCCTTTAATTAAAAAAAACACCACAAAAATGTTTGACAATTCCTTTAATAATAAAAAATCCTAAAAATTGATCCATCAATGTAATCTTGGGGTCAATTACGATGTCCAGCGTAGTCCACTAAGATGACTACTTGTCGAAATAACAAAAAACCCAAAGCCCAGCGATTTGACCACACGCAACGGACTCCCGCAGCAGAATGAAGATGTCTGAGCCGAAATGATAGCCGAAGAGGGGAGAACGGCCTACCGAAGGCCTGCTTTTCACCTCACAAATGACAAATCTCATGGTTCGCTCCGTCCAGTTGTAATGACAGATCTGCGTCCCCAAATGACCTGGTTTAATGATGCTGCTCTGTCATTAAACAATAAGAACTGGGCGGAGCTGGCCGTGACGTCACAACCAGCTCTGCCCAGTTGATATTCTTTGGCCGGGACCTGCTAGAAGACTCTAGCAGGTGGCGGCCAATAGGAGACAGTTGGGTGGAGCTTTTTTTAATTTTACTATTTGTTTTAGATTTTTTAAATATTTTTTCACTCTTTTCACTGATTTTCTATTCTGCTTGGTACCTCGGAGGTACTGAGCAGAAAAGCCAAGCCGAATGCTGCTTGGCTGAACTGAGCTGGAATGAATAGCCCAATGTCGTTCGGCTCACTTCGGCTCGGTTATTCACTATGCTGCCTTCGGCAGCTTTGTGAATAACTCTGTAGGTGTTTTTTCAATTTGGCAAAAATGGGAATACACAAAAACTAAATACACTTTTTCCCACAAGGTATAGAGTATATAGATACCTAAATGCAATCCAAATGTTCACTTAGCATGATGCAGGGTGAATGGTCATGTCACCTAGAAAATTAGGTGAAGCCATATTCACTTTGAATACTCAAGTACATGCAAGGGAAATTAAAAAACAGGATTTTGCCTGCACATGACTGAATGTTTGTTGCACATTCCACAGGGGTTGTCTCGCCTTGGTTGCTGTTGGAGCATATTCCGGCTAGAGAGGGGGGGCATTGTGCGCAGTTGCAGGTGGTAAATGCCAGCCAGAGCATCCTGCACAGCTGTTATCTCTTGGCAACCTGGGATGCTCTGGCTAGAAATGGGGCAACAGGCACACTGCAAACAGTGTGCAGCAGAGTGGCCATGCCACTCTGCCTGCTGCCCCTGCCACATGACTCAAAGATATGCCACCTGAGGCAGCAGCCTCATTATAGGGACGGCTCTGATTTGCATGATAACAATAAAAAAACCAATGCAGCGCTTGTCTATCTGAGAATGTTGAACAGTAGGCATCTATCTGCCTTCAATGACATCTCCACATCACTGGGACTCACCTTAATTTTCTACTCAACATGGCAGATGGATGAATGCAGCATAACATGGTGGCAGAAAGGAAACAACTATCTTCTGCTCACACAAATAATTTTGAGCTTGACAATCTCTATAAGCAATAAAAATAGCTTGATATGCACCACAGAAAAACCTTTACACGCCCCCCACCCTTGCTGAATTGTTGCAACTGATGATCAAATCATATGCATCACTTACAAAAGTTGTGCCATATATAGACATTTACTTCTCACTGATGTGAGGAAATGGAGGACCAGCATACCACTGTTACTCAGCAATGTAAAAGTGAAAACTCTTTCATGTATACAAGGGTTTTCACTTTTTAATATTGTTGAGCAACATTGTCCATGCAGTTTTTCATTAAAATAGTTTTAAAGTCACTTTTGTTTTTACATATATCGACTGCTAGCAAGCAGTAGATATATGCAAAAACATTAAAGAAATAAAAAAGTTACCAAATAGGTAAATACTTACCTGTGTCTCCGCCGTTCGCTCCCGTCTGAAGATTCTCGAGTGGCTGTGCAGTATGATTGGGCTGGCCCATGCGCAGTAGAGATCTTCGGCAGGGAGGAGAGGAGAGACACAGTGGCACAGTGGAGGTGAATGCACGCAGCTGTGAGCGTGCACGTCGGACAGACACCGTGGGACACAAAAGACACAGCTGTCAGCGCTGGATCAGAGACACCTGAAAACTACTGGAAAGAAGATGATCGGATCAAGATGCATCATTTAAAAAGCATGTGGGGGGGGGGGAAATTGTGACTTTAAAGACAACATATATGTTTACTATGTATTCCTATTTACACCACATCCCTAAAAACAGTTAAGCAAAAAGTAAAAATTAAATTAAAGCAAATGTGTAGCTGATAATACCTAGTTGTATATTTTGTTTAAGTCAAAGAAGGCTTATGTTATGGACAACTGGTAAGATGTTAATTGAGTTTTCTTTGTTTTATTTGTCATGAATATACCTAAGAAAATCTGGATAGCAGGGAAAACAAGGTATAACTAGAGAAACGTTTTAATTTAGTGGCAGATCAGTTCAGTTAGGTTGGCTTCACACTGTTGTGGTGTGTTAACCTATGTTGATGTGTGTTGCGTAAAAAGCAGATAATTTATTTGAATGGGCAAAAAAGGACATGCACTATTTTTTGCAAGACAGTGCACCATAACCCTCTGTAGTGTATCACCATCCATTGTAGCATGCTGCAATGCAGGTGCTTCAGTAAGATGTGCCATTAAGAATAAATAGTGATGCAGCGCACCAACTTACAGTATGATAACGAGCCTATTGCTGCAGTGCAACAGTGTGAACCTAACTTTAAAGAGTGTTATCTACAGAATTTCTGTTTCTTCCAGCCCTGTATCATAGCAAAAAAACTCTAGTTTTATTATTGTTATTTGATGGAAAATGTGCTTATTGTTTGTAGTTGCATGACATTTCTAAAGTGTGACACATACATATATATTTGTACTCAGGTTACGCTACCTTTCGGTGCCTGAAGGAAACTTTGGTAAAGACTGGGCAACAACCGTTGAATTCATAGCAGCCACCAACTTCCCCACTAATTTCCAGAGCACAAATGATTTCCAGGTTTTCCTTCCACGTAGGAAGCTGGTTGATGGCGATAAGGTCCCCAACATTGCTGACTTCAGTGAACAGGAAAACAGGGTTCTGTTCACATTACAGCAGCTCAATAAAGTCAACACTTACACAGGTAGGTTTAATTTTCAGATTTCATGTCTGACATACTTTCAGGCCGGTTAAGATGAGAAATGCATAAATGAGCACCCTAGCAGGTAAGAGTCTGAAAGCTGGAGCAAAGAGTTTGACAGCAGGTGAGTGGAAGACAGTGTTTATGTCACAGGGAAACATGAAATGCTTAAATTGAAAAGTCACAGGCCGTAAGTGATGTTTAGCTGCATGAAGAAGCAGACGGGATAAGAAGATCCATATGAATATATTTTGTAAAAGGAAAGATATAAAGAACTATTCCGCAAAAGGAGAGCCTTTTTAACACTATTTAGTGGCAGAGCTACTACTATGTACATTGTGCAACTGGGGGTACCTGGGACCCACTAGCAAAACAAGAGTAAAGGCCTACCTCTCAGACCCATGCACAGTGCACCATGGTGAAAATTATGCTGCTGTATTTAAGCATTGATAAATAAGCATGGCTTGACCTTTTCACTGCCTGACATTTTTCCACATCAAGCTAAAATATATATTATGGATTTCAAAATTTACAAACCTCTACATCTATTATTTTATGAACAAGAAGACATATAAAATTAAAAAAAATGGTCATTCTAATTCTATATGTTGCACAATATTTGCACATGTTTGTGAAGTCTATCTTTTCAGTAAAAAAAATATACACAATTTTAGTTTAGTGCGAACAAATACAACATAATCTCCAAATTCTCCATCAAATATAAAACATAGAGAATGTGTTGTGTTGACAACTAACATATACATTAATAACAAACATATATCTAGCCTCAAAATCATGCGAGTTTGCCAAACATCAGCCAACATATTATACCCTTTACAACTTATCACCTTAGAGCAAAGGTTGAATACACGTGTCACACACACACACACACACACACACACACACACACACACTATAATCTAATACAGTTTAAATTTGTACAATCTGTTAGATTTACCAGTTATTCTTTAGTGCAAGGGCCTACAGCATTGATATTAAATGGAACATATTTTTTAGGCAGACCGTCAAACTACATATGTAGAAATGTAAAGGCAGTTGTACAATTGTATTGTACAAAGATTGTATTACAGGTGAAACTCGAATAATTAGAATATCGTGCAAAGTTCATTTATTTCACTAATGCAACTTAAAAGGTGAAACTAATATACGAGATAGACTCATTACATGCAAAGCAAGATAATTCAAGCCGTGATTTGTCATAATTGTGATGATTATG
>NW_017307084.1:236800-250988 GCF_000935625.1 Nanorana parkeri
AATTGTGACTTTAAAGACAACATATATGTTTACTATGTATTCCTATTTACACCACATCCCTAAAAACAGTTAAGCAAAAAGTAAAAATTAAATTAAAGCAAATGTGTAGCTGATAATACCTAGTTGTATATTTTGTTTAAGTCAAAGAAGGCTTATGTTATGGACAACTGGTAAGATGTTAATTGAGTTTTCTTTGTTTTATTTGTCATGAATATACCTAAGAAAATCTGGATAGCAGGGAAAACAAGGTATAACTAGAGAAACGTTTTAATTTAGTGGCAGATCAGTTCAGTTAGGTTGGCTTCACACTGTTGTGGTGTGTTAACCTATGTTGATGTGTGTTGCGTAAAAAGCAGATAATTTATTTGAATGGGCAAAAAAGGACATGCACTATTTTTTGCAAGACAGTGCACCATAACCCTCTGTAGTGTATCACCATCCATTGTAGCATGCTGCAATGCAGGTGCTTCAGTAAGATGTGCCATTAAGAATAAATAGTGATGCAGCGCACCAACTTACAGTATGATAACGAGCCTATTGCTGCAGTGCAACAGTGTGAACCTAACTTTAAAGAGTGTTATCTACAGAATTTCTGTTTCTTCCAGCCCTGTATCATAGCAAAAAAACTCTAGTTTTATTATTGTTATTTGATGGAAAATGTGCTTATTGTTTGTAGTTGCATGACATTTCTAAAGTGTGACACATACATATATATTTGTACTCAGGTTACGCTACCTTTCGGTGCCTGAAGGAAACTTTGGTAAAGACTGGGCAACAACCGTTGAATTCATAGCAGCCACCAACTTCCCCACTAATTTCCAGAGCACAAATGATTTCCAGGTTTTCCTTCCACGTAGGAAGCTGGTTGATGGCGATAAGGTCCCCAACATTGCTGACTTCAGTGAACAGGAAAACAGGGTTCTGTTCACATTACAGCAGCTCAATAAAGTCAACACTTACACAGGTAGGTTTAATTTTCAGATTTCATGTCTGACATACTTTCAGGCCGGTTAAGATGAGAAATGCATAAATGAGCACCCTAGCAGGTAAGAGTCTGAAAGCTGGAGCAAAGAGTTTGACAGCAGGTGAGTGGAAGACAGTGTTTATGTCACAGGGAAACATGAAATGCTTAAATTGAAAAGTCACAGGCCGTAAGTGATGTTTAGCTGCATGAAGAAGCAGACGGGATAAGAAGATCCATATGAATATATTTTGTAAAAGGAAAGATATAAAGAACTATTCCGCAAAAGGAGAGCCTTTTTAACACTATTTAGTGGCAGAGCTACTACTATGTACATTGTGCAACTGGGGGTACCTGGGACCCACTAGCAAAACAAGAGTAAAGGCCTACCTCTCAGACCCATGCACAGTGCACCATGGTGAAAATTATGCTGCTGTATTTAAGCATTGATAAATAAGCATGGCTTGACCTTTTCACTGCCTGACATTTTTCCACATCAAGCTAAAATATATATTATGGATTTCAAAATTTACAAACCTCTACATCTATTATTTTATGAACAAGAAGACATATAAAATTAAAAAAAATGGTCATTCTAATTCTATATGTTGCACAATATTTGCACATGTTTGTGAAGTCTATCTTTTCAGTAAAAAAAATATACACAATTTTAGTTTAGTGCGAACAAATACAACATAATCTCCAAATTCTCCATCAAATATAAAACATAGAGAATGTGTTGTGTTGACAACTAACATATACATTAATAACAAACATATATCTAGCCTCAAAATCATGCGAGTTTGCCAAACATCAGCCAACATATTATACCCTTTACAACTTATCACCTTAGAGCAAAGGTTGAATACACGTGTCACACACACACACACACACACACACACACACACACACACTATAATCTAATACAGTTTAAATTTGTACAATCTGTTAGATTTACCAGTTATTCTTTAGTGCAAGGGCCTACAGCATTGATATTAAATGGAACATATTTTTTAGGCAGACCGTCAAACTACATATGTAGAAATGTAAAGGCAGTTGTACAATTGTATTGTACAAAGATTGTATTACAGGTGAAACTCGAATAATTAGAATATCGTGCAAAGTTCATTTATTTCACTAATGCAACTTAAAAGGTGAAACTAATATACGAGATAGACTCATTACATGCAAAGCAAGATAATTCAAGCCGTGATTTGTCATAATTGTGATGATTATAGCTTGCAGCTCATGAAAACCCCAAGAACCCCAAATCCACAATCTCAAAAAATGAGAAAATTACATGCAATCAATAAAACAAGGATTGTACATAGAACAATATCGGACCCCTGAAAAGTACAAGCATGCATATGTACTCAGTACTTGGTTTGGGCCCCTTTTGCAGCAATTACTTTTGCACGATATTCTAATTATTCGAGTTTCACCTGTATTTGTTTGGGCACCTTTGGATTCTACTGCTGACTCTGCATCTCTGTCTTCATGCTGCATATAAAATCATCTCACTAATTACATAAAAGGTTTGTGCTTTTGTTATGCCATATCAAAGTGCAACAACATGTTTTGGTGCCATGCTACATTATATCATGACGTTATGGTACAAAATATCATAAGTCATAACAACACGTTATACAAGATAAATTATATCAAGCTACACCAACTGTTATATTACCCAAAGTGTATTGCATTAGGCCAGTAATTTATACTCTTACCCAGTAAGAGCTTGTCATACCACAACAGCACTTATAACAGTTCTGCCAGGGCACATATAAATCAAGCATCAACATCATGTTATATCAATTACTTCTAATGTATGTAAACACAGCAGCAAATTATGTAACTCAGCATTTTTGTTTGTGAAAGAAATGGGATATTAATAAATAATATAGTAAATAAACCCTCATCTGCAAATTATACATTACAAGTATAAGTAGAGTTAGTGGCCAATACCCAGCCCTTCTATGTGACCATGGAAGCCACATAAACCTCTGTGGTGGCAGTTCCACCAATACCATTCTCTTTAATGATATTGAACATTGGAGTCAGCAGAGGGAAACAGGGTTATCTATTTAGCTGCTTTTGTCCTTAAAACAGAAAGCCCAAAACTGATAGTTCTGGAGAATAAAGGGTGAACATTTATCTTGCTGAACTCCAGGTAGATAATGGAAAACACTGACAAATGCAGTTATGTATTTGTATTTTAAATGCAGCTAGTATACTGTAAGTAAAGGAATCTGACTTAAAATTAGCCTCTTGTATAGCAGTACTCAGAATGGGAGAAAGAGGGACAGTATTTACAAGTGCTGACCAGGAACATGCTGACAGGAGGAGAAAGCAGAGAGATGACCTCATCAGCCTTTGCTGTTCAGTCACAGGCTGGGGATAGGGAGGAGAGTAAGTTGTGTTACTTTACTCCAAGAGAGAAAGATCTGGTTGCTAGCCTGTCACTGTAAGCTGGATTGTGTAAATCTCAGGACTGCAAGGACAGATGTTTCCCTAGCTCTAAATCTCCAATTACTACTGTGGAACCAAGCTGGAACACATTTTATGCATTGTATTTGTGTTGCAGGGGTGTCTAGATCACAAGACTCACTGGAGCCAAAGAGATAGGATACATTTTTCAATAACAATTTCAGGGGCAGCCCTCTGTCATCTGGGGATAACTTTGTGGGTCCCTAGAGTAGACTAAAGAATGTGAAAAGCATGAGAACATTGCGAGTCTAATAAATCCTTATTGCACATGAGAGGAGGTCACGAGAAAAAGCTTATGTATTTCAGGGGCTCAATACTACCTGTCATCAGGGCTAAGAAATACGGTAACATAAAAAATGTAAGATATATTTAAAAAGACACGCCAGGATGTCTTAGTATATCCAATGCATTGTTATATCAAAAATAATCAATGCCAATGCGAAAATGCCACCCCCAAAACAGTGAGGGTTGCACATAATCCAGCAGCCTCAGCTGCCTCTTCAAGTCACGGAGGAGGCAGGTCCGGGTCCCCATAGCTTTGTTCAAGCGGCATGCGGGGAGGAGGCGGAGGTGCAAAGGAGGAGGCGGCGGAGGAAGTCGGTCCGCCTAAGCGGTCGGGTCCATGAAGGAATGGGGGGAGATCTGTGGCTGTACAGGGGATGGGGAGATCTATAGCTGTGCAGGATGGGATGGGGGGTCTGTGACTGTGTGCAGCATGGGAGGAGATCTGAGGATGTGAAGGATGGGGGGTGGGAATGTGTGGGTGTGTGCAGGGGGAGATCTGTGGCTGTGCAGGATATGGGGGGGATCTGTGGCTGTGCAGGATGGGGGACATATCTGCGGCTGTGCGAGGGGAGATCTGTGGGGGGTGGTGGGCTGTCACGGAGGAATCTAGGAGGAGGCAGGTCCGGGTGCCCGCAGCTGTGGTTAGGGCAGCTTGGGAGGAGGGGGCGGAGGAAGCTGGGTTCCCTAACCGCTGGTCAGGCAGCAGAGAAGGCCGGGTCCCATGTCGGTCCAGTGGTGGAGGCGGCCGGGGACCAAGCAGCACTGGTTCTCAGGTGGATTCTGTGGGGTCTATGGTGGGCACTGCAGGGTCTATGGTAAGCTCTGCGAGGTCTCAGAGGGCCTGTGTAGGATCTGTGGTGGGCTCTGCAAGGTCTCATGAGGGCTGTGCAGGGTCTATGGTGGGGTCTATGGTGGGCTCTGCAGGGTCTCAGGGGGCTCTGCAGGATCTGTGTGGGCTGTGCGTTGTCTCAGGTAGGTTGTACAGGATCTATGGTGGGCTCTGCAGGTTCTCAGGTGGGCTTTAAAGCCCGAGACCCTGCAGAGCCCACCAGAGATCCTGCAGATCCCACCATAGACCCCGCAGAGTCCACCTGAGACCCCAGCTTTCCTACTACGCTAATAGAGGAACATGTCTTATGCTGGATACAGTGTATGCGCTGTATTCAGAGACTGACAGGTTACGCAAAAAGTCTTAAACAGGAAGGGGTGGGTGAAATTTAGTGTAGGGGGGTGCCTGAGTTTTGCCTTGCCTAGGGCAGTACCAAACCAAAATACACCACTGGCTGTGAGTCTGCTGGCACCTGTGGTTCCATAATCTTGTGTTAGCAGCTAGGGGTGTCGCCCGTTTCACCTGAGGGTTAATTTCCCTTCCTCCCTGCTACTTCCTGTCCTGCCTCCTAGCCCTTTGCCTATTTAAACCCTGTGCAGACTTGCTTCTGGTTGCTTGAGCAACACTTGTTCCTGAGCCCCTTCTGTGTATTTGGTCCTGACCTGATTTCCTGTGGATTGATCTCCCATGTACCGACTCGGCTAGTTCTCCTTTTTACGATTGTCTGGTATTGTGACATTTATATTCACAATAGTAGTAATAGTATGAAAATATGAGTAATAGTAGTGATGAGTGAATGTACTTGAGTTCAGTTTATGGGCTGTTTGCCTCATCCATTTAAATGTCAAATATTGAGAACTTAAATTCGAACCCAATCGAAGTTTATTAGAGTGGGCGAATCTGAAAAATAAGTTCTGCCAATTTTTAAGGCTAATAGGCAAAGGATTGTCAAACAATGTGAACAGTAAGCTGGGCACTGCCATGGGGAGATGGATCAATGCAAAAAAAAAATGCTAAAAAGTACAGTGCGAAAAGGGTCAAATGCAGCTTTAGAAAAATACCAGTCCTTTCAATTACAAGCTTGAGAAATGCTTTTAAGCTGTATGCGGTATTACAGAAAAATATGATACTTACAGACAATGTCAGCAACACTGCATGTGGGCATCACATAATTTGCAGGTGTAATACATTTCTTTACTTTTATGTTATTGCTTTACATTACTATAGAAGAAAGAGCTTCCCTATCTAAATCATAATTATAGCACAGGGCTCAAAATTTCCACTCGCCTGCTCGCATTTGGCGAGTAAAAATAAGGTGAGTGGAAATTTGGGTCTCCGTGTACCGGTCCACGGCCCAACTCCGGTACTATGTGGCCCGCAGCCAGCTGACATGTGAGTCACACGGTCGCACACTGCGAACCTGACTTGTGGGAGCAGCTCCACGGCCTGCATCTGTGTCGGATGCGGACAGCAGAGCAGCTCCTGTCAGCTCCGGCTTCCTTTGGCCGGAGCTCTGACAGTTCTGAGCTCCGGCCGAAAGAAAGAATGTATGTGAGGAGGATCGATCCCTGGTTATCTGGGGGTGATAGTGAAGCGTATTATTTTATGTGTTGGGGGTTAATAAGGGGGAGTATATTATTTTATGTGTGGGAAGGGCTTATATGTGTGTGGGACGGCCGTACAGGTGACTGGCAGGAGGTGGAGGCGGCCGGGCCCCCACAGCACCGGAGGAAGCCGTGGCCCCCACACTCGAGATCCTCACATTGTACAGAGGAGCTTCTCTGTACAGCATTGCGGTATATATGTATAATAATAACAGTGTGACTGGCCCAGCGTGGCGGGGATGAGGTGGTTGTTGCGACCGGGCGGTGCGGGGGGGCCCAGCCTAAAGCCGTGTAAGGGGCCCCGAAATTTCTGAAGGCTGCCCTGAGGGTGTGTTTAGGGGCGGAGTTAAGGCCAGGGTAGGGTAAGGGTTAGGTCAGGCAACTGGTGGCTAGTGACTCTTAAGGCCTGGCTAGTAGCTCAGGACTTAAAATTTTGAGCCCTGTTATAGCACACCACACAACGATGCAATTTTGTTCAAAAATAAAGTCCTTTGCCTTTTTAATAATAGGTCTGGCATAAAAGGCAAAATAAGCATGAGCAAACAAAAGTCCTTGCTCAACTGAACGTTTTCAAAGAAAAGACACAACTTAAATGCGATAATGTCACTTGTTCCCAAGGAAAACAAAAAAAAATGGATGCACAGACCTTTCCAAATTAAGTTTTAGTCCTTTTTGAGATAAGTCCTCTTAATCTCATAGAAATAAGTGTTTGCAGTATCCCTTACTGCTGCTGATCTCTCCACTCTCCAGCTCACTTCCAACTAACTCCCCAGACTACCTGGCGCTGCTCATTAAGTACAGGTGAGGAACTGGCTGGACCAGAAAGAAATTCTGGACTGGCTTCTCTACCTGCTTTGCTATACACGAACTGCGGAGTGAAACACTGTTGGGGGAATATAGACACCCTCTATTACCATGTGTTGGGTTCTGTCACACTAGGAAAAAAATAGCTTCTTTAATTAGTTTTGGGTATGAAACCTGATTTTTTTTTTAAGCATCGGTTGCAGGCATAAATTGACTGGTAGGAGAGGCAACCAAAACAGATCTAAAAGTTTTACGAAATTGTAAGAACAAGTGCTGCTCCAGGTCAGTTCACTTCGGCTCTGCTCCCTGGATGCAATCCTGGATCATTACCAGCAGTACAACATTTCTAGGGAAATTGTGGCACTCCAAAAATCAGTTTCTTATTTCATCAATCGACATCCAGAAACATCTCAGATCATCAGCCCTAACGCGTTTCACTCAAACTTGTGCTTAGTAGAGTATCAAATTTCCCTGTTTTGGAAACATTATAAGAAATTGTACTCTTCAAAAGGTTATTGCTAAACTTCGTATAATCTGACCATTGATACAGATTTTTGATTATTTGCAAGGTATGTTCATATTTAGTGCTGGTGGCTTAGTTATACGTACATCTATCCTAGCGCAAAAAAGGTTACATCTATTTGTTTACTTGAGTATATGGATAGACTAACATAAGGATAGTGGATAACTGTGACAGCAGTAGAGAATAAAAGTGTGGGGAACAGGGAATGTTTAGGAGTCTGGAATGGTCTGTTAGAATACATGGATGGAGAGAGTAGCAAGGACAGCAGTGGGAAGTGAAGGGGCTGGGTATATGGAATGACAGGTGGATAGTAAAAGTGGAGAAATCTTAAGTAAGGGAAGGGGCTGACAATGGGAAAATGACTTTGGATTGACTAACTCATGTGATATCTAATTATGATCATGAATATTGTAAACATCTAACTATGTATTATAATACGGGGCCCTCCGATCATGCCTTTATTCTATTAACTGGTGCCCCTAGCTATGGGGCACCAGTTATTAGTTTTTATACTATTAACTTGTTCTTATATATGATTACATTAATAATTAACATGGTATAATTTTGATCTATGGTTTTAAATTACAACCTTTTTAGTTATGCTTTCTTATATTATGAGTTACAATAATAACTGCATTTCTCTATACATTTCATCTACTATCTATAACATATAACTGTACTTTTTTATATTCTTCATTGATTATAAATCTTTGAATTATCATATTATTTAATTTTCATCATGTTATCATATTTTATTATTCCTCATGATCTTATACTTTACTACTCTTCCTATATATATGAACAACATCATGTTGTGTCTATGTTATAGTCTATGTATATCTGAATTATTTTTTATACAACACTGCCCCTGTGTTATATACTAGGAGATATTCAAATGCACCTACTTAAATAGACCTTTATGTTACATTATTTTATGTTATCTTAATTTTCAGCCCCGATAAAGGGGGAGCATTGAGCTCCTGAAACACATTGCCTTTTGTGTGTAAACTCCTGTCACGTGCAAAAAGATTTCATGTATTCAGAGATCTGTGGCACTCTCATACTTTTCACATTTTGTAGGCTTGTTATCCAGACACTCCTGTCAGAAGGGGCAACCATTTTCTGTCACTGCAGGCTACAATATAGCAAAGTAATGCAACCTTAATTTTTTTCCATTTATAAATGTGATTCCACTTTTTGAGTAATATTACAGTAAAAATACAATTGAGCTCTGTTTGGCTATAAGCACTGCCTCTCCCTCTCCCAATCTATGCTGTGCACGGGATTGAAGGAAGCTGATATACAGTCAGATTCATGTAGCTCCCTGGAATTCAGCGTTAAAGTTGAAATATTTTAGCATAACACATATTCCTTCTGTATTAGCACCAATAACCTTTGTTTCTATTTTTCACATCCTGTGGCTTGGTGAGGTATCAGATGAGCCTAACCACATTTCCTTTGTTTTTCATCATATAGATTGCTTGATTTCAGAAATGATATTTAGCGTGCAGCAGAACAATAAATATCACCTTCACACATAATCTTAGGCAAGATTTACTTTTTGCATGTTTTATGACAATAATGCATTCCAAGCTTTATATACTGTGATGGATAATTGAATGCGGTGTATCTGGACGTAATGTTACATAGATGAAGTATTGTCTGCACTACTGTAATTTCCAGTATTGAATTAGTCAAATATGCTTTGTGCAAACTGAAGTAATACCAAAATATTTCTCAGAATATTCCCATACAATTCTCATTTCGCTTCATAGTCATTGGTTACTTGAAAAAATTTATTGGGTGGATATGAGTTGGATTTCAGCTTTGCGCATGGCACATCTTTATTGACATTGTAAGCTCTCACAGGCAGGGCCCTCCTAACCATCTTGTCTTAATTTGTATTGTAACTGTAATGTCCTCCTTATATTGTAAAGCACTGCACAAACTCTTGGCACTATATAAATCCTGTATAATAATAGTAGTAATAATAATAATATAAAAAAATACAGCCAACAGTCTACAAAACATACAGAGGGGGATTTATTATAGCATGCTGATTGGCTGGAAAGCCGGTTTCCTGGCCAATCACAATCGAGCTGGCCAAGCATTTGATATCGGTGAGTACAGAAAGCAAAATATCGGCACTCGTACTCGATACTGAAAGAACGGTATCGGTGCACCCCTAGTTAGAACTTCTGTTGAGTTTTTATTGTCATCTTAGTTGTAAAGGTATATCTGTCAGATTTTGGAAGATTATTCTTCTTTTTCTGTATTATCTGAAGCTTGGCACATGGACAGGAAGTGATGTGAAATCACCCTAACGAATATAAAAACAGCAATAAATTCAGACGGAGTTTCTATACCTTCTCCACTACATCCAAAACTTACAAAAAGGTTGGAGTTGGGCTTTAACATTGTCTATAATGTGTAAGATAAGTTATAAAATCCCTGCTCTCTATATTAACAGAGCAGAGCGTGTAACAAAAAATACAGTTGTGCTAGGAATTGCACCAAATTAAAACAAGGGGGGAACAATAAATATGTTTTCCCTCAATTTGTAAAATAAAGGCTAAGTGCAATTTGTTTTACAACATACTTATACCATTGCAGCAAAGCAGCAAACACTTAGCCTGAATTCACACTGTTTCACGTGCATTGCAGTGAGCATGGTTAAGCACATGTGTAGGTCTGAATAGGTCCATACAAATTCCATTCAATGCACACTAAACTGCAGTGCATATGTGTGATCTAGGTGCAAAAGAAAGAATGGGATTCCGACTTGAAATACATTTTTACACACCTAAATAAATTAGTTTTTCTGCATGACAACAGTAATCACACCAGTATGAATATGCCCTTACTGTGTTTTATAATCCAAAGAAACATAGTTTACCATGTATAACAAGCATATTTTGATTATGTCCAATATTGTTTTTGCAATTTAAAGGAGAAGTATGGGGTGAGTTAATTACACTCACCCCAATAGTTATAGCAAATGTGTGACATTGAAACTGTCACACATCGGCTCTATTGATTGGGAACTGAGCTAAAACATACTGCCGACCCGCTCACTTTCCGATCATCTCCCTGCAGAGAGCGGTGGCTGTCAGTTGTAAAGTAGCCACCACTCCAAGCTTGAAATTATAGTGAAAGACTATCATTTCAATACAAATTGTTAAGCTAAACATGAGATTGTAGTCCATCATGGGACTGAGCTTGGAGCGCTGGCTAATTTACAACACACTCAGGGACCATGGGGAGCAAAAGTAGCCACCCTCCAGAAGGAAGGACATCAGCACCAATTCAGAGATGATTTGAGGATCTACAGCCGAGTGATACATAAAGAAGATACATTGTTGTTAACAGTTAAGTTACATGAATGCATTTTTAAGATTTAACTCCTGAGTTTAGAATCACTAACTCTGCCTAACAACTGCATTTGGTTCATCATAAACATCTTGCTTAATTTTGTCTTGCATTGAAGGAGGATTTCTTTTGAAGTTATGGAAGAAAGCCATGTGTTCAGATCAAGCAAAAGCTGAAGGTCGAAATCTTCTTCAAACCTTGGTCAACGACCCACACCTGGCACCACAGACTGTGATCGCAATTATAAAAGAGATAGTAACAAATCCAACATGTAAATAAAAGAACAGGCATGAATGTTGCAGCTCTCATGATTTAGCTGTACTGTACAGCGGAAAGAAACAAGCTGACACTCATATAATAAGGCATTGGTTGTACACCTCATTTTCCAGTTAGTAACTTTTGTTTAGATCATTCCTTCCTCATTAACAAATGCTGAAAATACAATTGGGGGCTCTCCTAATTAGTCTTCCAAGTGATTGTACAGAGGAAAAAAGCCATATAATAACTGGACTCATTTTGCTTTGTTCATTGATGACTGGCAGACACTGAGGCCATAACATAAAAGATCCTACTTGTTTAGGGCAAATACTTCGCCATTATCACTGAATGCTTTTTCTCCCTCTGACTTAATGATTTCATTTGTGTTAAAAAAAAACAAATAGAAGCCAAAAACAATTTCATTAAAGGCACCTCAGTGAACTGAGATGACGAGACCACAGCTAATCTCATAGATTGTGCACATTATAAGACAATAATAGTTTTCACTTTTTTCCTTCACATGGTAATAAGTTAGAGTTGAGAACTAACTTTAGCCACTAGTCAATTGCTCAAAGAATAATTAAATTTTTTACCGCACTACTTATTTCAGGAAAAAAAACAAGTCAATTTCATGCTTTGCTTATATATTTACAGCAATCATTTTTCGCATTATATAATTATGTAGCTGGTGTTTAAAATAATGTTCTTTATTAGAAAAATAAATAAATAAACGAATGGGAGTTTTCGGACCAAGTTTGATTAAATGTTGTTTTGACCTTTTACTATATTTAGACACAGCTTTCAATTACACAGTGTCACTCAATGGTTACACTTCTAATATGGTGTCATTATTTAACAATTTTCAAAGGAAATAAAGTAATGAGCTTTACAGAATGGTGTTTTTTTTTCTTTTAATTACTTGGTTCATAGATCAGAGTAATTATATTTTAACAGATATCATGTATTATAATCTTAAAGTAATTACTGCAGCTGCCAGCTGTTGAATAATTAGGTTAATTCACCCAAGAAATGTTATGCCACAAGCACTATTTGTATCATTAACAATATACATACAGTCAGATTACAAGGACAATACAACATCCAACACTGATTGGGACATCTGCGGTGAACTAAAGTGGCTGCATATCAAAAGCCTGGGGCGTGTTATGCTGTCTCAGCCCAGTTGGAAGTCCATGATGTAGAAGGAATTTGTAGTTTTTAAATAGAGCGTGTAATAGGGAGTGTGGCCGAGTTTCGTTCACAAATTTAGCACTGAACCCCACTGGTCCATAAGAACCAAATCTTGTTTTTTTTTAGCTTTTTCAAGGCTAATAGGCAATATGTTGTTAAACAAATGACATGGGTAACTGGGAAATGCCATGGGGGACATGTAGTAATGCAAAAAAAAAAAAATTGTAGAAAAACATTTAGCGGGAAGAGGGTTTTTTCATTCATCCTAAAGGGTACCATTAAAAACATGCTGGGGGAATGGCTTAAAGCAGCACGTGCTGTTACAGATGTAGTCCTTTAAAAGTTACATACAAGTCACATGGCGCATGTGCGGAGTTTGAGGTAGGACGATTGAGCTTTGAGCTCGGCGCCCAGACGGACCAGACACACCCCTCCTAGCAGCACGGCCGCCCCACAGCCGAAATACAGCGGATACCTGGGTTGGCAGGACGAAGCGGGTCCGATCCACAGGCGGCGACGGCGGAAGAGAGAGAGAGCTTGATGGCGGGCAAGTCGACGAAGCGCAGGGACGCTAAGCCCGCGACGGAATCGAGGTCAGGGGGCGGTACCTCCAGGAGGATAGCAGTGGAGCCCGGCGGCCGTCCCACTACACTCGAGCATAGCAGCATTGGAACTAGACCAGCCTCACCTCTCCTGGACGGAGTGAGTATGGGGTCCCGCAGGGCCCACTCGCCAGCATCCACCTCTTCTTTGATAGAGAGGACGCTAGAGGATATTCTAATGCCGCAGCAAGCCTCCAATGCCTCCAGCCCTGAGTTAACTGAGACGGACACCGATATGGCTGGGACTTACGGGCATATGGATTTAATAGCCAAATTTTCGGAAATGCTGGAGCAGGGTCTAAATAGAGTGGCCAAACAAATTACCTCGGATATCCGTACAGACATTAGAGATTTGGGCACGCGTATAGAGGCCATAGAACTAAAACTTGATAAAACAGTAGACTGTGTCAACCACAATACAAAGCGTATCCTAGATATCCAACAAGATCTGGATGAAGCCCTATCTAAAATCGACGACCTGGAAAATAGATCACGACGTCAGAATTTCCGTATAAGGGGGCTCCCTGAATCAGTTATAGACCTGAAAGGGGCAGTAGTATCATTCATAAAGGATCTTATACCCGAAATTGAGGAACAGAAACTTGAATTAGATCTAATACACAGGGCCACCACCGTCATGAGATCTGATGGTCACCCTAGGGATGTGCTGGTAAAGCCCCATTTCCTCATCATTAAAGAGCAAGTTATGCAGCGAGCTAGGGAACAGACGGGACTTGCTATTGTGGGACACCCTATTCAGATCTTTACAGATATTTCTCCAACTACAATCCAGAGGAGGCGAAACCTGAGGCCATTGCTCCAGGCGTTGATGGCTAAAGGGATCAAATATAGATGGGCATTCCCTTTTCGATTGACATTCCACTTCAAGAACCAGCCATACAACTTCTCTACATACTCTGAAGGGGAAACCCTGCCTGATCAGCTAGGACTACTAGTGGATGCCCCCAGAGCAGGGCCCTTGGGTCCTAGTGACCCCCCCGGGGGTAGGACGCCTGGACCTCTCTCCCCCCTTTGGCAGAGGGTAGGCAGGGGAGCTTTGCCCTCATGCGCCCTCCAATGCTGAAGGGGAATGAGAGGTCGAACCTGAGTGGTGGGCCTCCCCGGTGGTGATCCTGTCCCTCAGGCGATTACTGATCACATTGTGCCTAGTATGGTCTTATATATCATATACAGCATTTAGTAGCACGCAGTGATGTAAGATGATCTCCTTTATGACGATGTCATAACTGGAGGCACGGCGCGGTATTGGCCCCC
>NW_017307084.1:251006-256606 GCF_000935625.1 Nanorana parkeri
GGACTGACCCCCAGAGATGCATGAGCCCTCTGGGGATCACAACAGGCTTAGTATTGACGGAAGTCGATACATGGAATATATAACCAGACCTGGGACTTGTTCCCCGGTTTTTAGTGTAATGTTTTGTGTAGGCCGCCTCGTCTATCAGAGGATCGGCCTTTTCTTTCTTTTTCATTTTTGTGTGTTCTTCATGATGGGACTTCCCTATGGGTCCCACCCGGAAAGTGGGGGTGTATGTTTCTGTCCCAGGGACCATATATATATGGGGTCTCAATCCTATACGGGCCTGGGCAAGATAGGCAACCAAGCGGAAGGGGAGGCTCTAGGGGCCGCTGCACTAAAGGATATTCATAGTCAAACAGGACAAGATGGCGACTCCTATTAAATCCATCTTGCTTGCCTCCCATAATGTTCGAGGACTCAATTCTCCTGTAAAGAGGAAAATGGCTTTCCAGTTCTATCAATCGCAGAGAGTGGCTATTCTTTTTTTACAGGAAACCCACTTCCCCATATCATATCAACCTACCTTTCTCAACGCACACTATCCCCAGTTCTATATGGGTAATGCCCCGGATAAGACCAGAGGTGTAGCCATTTGCTTCAATAAAAATACGCCCTTTAGAAATTTAATGGAGATCAGGGACCCCGAGGGGCGTTACATTATGCTACAGGGCTATTTGGAGGAAAAATTAGTTACTCTGATTTCTTACTATGCTCCAAATTCAGCTCAGATACCCTTTTTCACCAGTATGTGGCAGAAGTTGTGTCCCCATGCTGAGGGGGCGGTGATATATGCAGGGGACTCGAACCTTGCGCCGGACAGTATACTGGATAAAAGGGGCCCAGGTGGGGGTAAAAGTAAACACCATGCGAGGACTAGTAAGCCATTTGCAAAGTTACTGAACATGTACTCATTAGTAGATATCTGGAGGGAGTTAAACCCCACAGTTAAAGACTATACCTACTTCTCACAGGTACACTCCAGCTACTCTAGGATAGACCACTTCTTAGTGGGGATTTCATTGGTCCCGTTAGCACAATCCTCTAATATTAAAGAGACGACTTGGTCGGATCATTCTATACTAACGCTACGCCTGTCTAAGATAGAGGATGCGATTAGACCATTCTACTGGCGCTTGAATGAATCCCTCTTGAGCGACTTGGAATCAAAGGAAGAGATTCGAATATGCCTACAAACCTACTTTGAATTGAACGTAACCCCTGATATCTCCACTACCATGGTGTGGGCAGCTCATAAGGCCACAATCCGGGGCCGACTCATTGAATTGGCCACTAGACATAAAAAAAGAAGGTCCAATCGAATAAACGAATTGGATCGTAAACTCCAACAGTTGAGTCAAGCCCATAAAAATAATCCAATACCAGAACATCTGACCTCTTTGGTCAAAACTCGACTAGAATTAGATTTATTATTGACCTCCAGGGCGGAAAAAAGTCGCAGTTGGTCAGAAAATAAATTTTATGCTCAGAGAGACAAAATAGGCAACTTGCTGGCCCGTAAAATAGCCCCTAGATCCCGAGTATATTCTATACCTAAAATACGCTGTGCGGCGGGCGAATACTCCCTCAATCCAAACAAAGTGTTGAAAGAGTTTCACTCATTCTACACAAGACTCTATCAAGATCAAACTCCAGTCACCTCGGAGAGAGTCCAGGCATTTCTGGATAATCTAGCGATACCATGTATATCCTTAGACCACCAAAAAATAATGGAGGAACCCATTACGATGCTTGAAATTAAAAGAGCAATTAAACAGATGAAGCCTACATCTGCCCCGGTCCCAGATGGGCTGTCGGCACTATATTATCAGAAATATACAGGAGGTCTTGGTACCACACCTGGAGACATTTTTCAATAATCTACAAAAGGGGGGAGCCCTAGACATAGATCTAAACAGGGCATTTATTACTGTCATTCCCAAAGCAAACAAGGGCCCAGGGGAAGTCTCCAACTATCGCCCAATTTCCCTAATTAACAATGATTTAAAGCTATTGACCAAAATATTAGCTAATAGGCTTAACACCTTTCTAACTGCATATATTCATAGGGATCAGGTGGGCTTTATGAGGGGAAGACAGGGGGCCGACCAAATACGGAGGGCGATTGACATTATGACTATACTACACTCGGGGTGGGATGGAACCCCCCCCCCCCCATGTCGACCTCCAGAAGGCATTCGACTCAGTGTCATGGCATTACTTGTTCCCTCTCCTAGAGAAGTGGGGCTTTGGACCATCCTTTATGAGATTGTTACAAGTTCTATATAAAAACCCCTCAGCACAAATAAAGATACAGGGATATCTATCAGATCCTATTTCTATTCTACAAGGCACAAGACAGGGATGCCCAGTATCCCCACTACTCTTTGCCCTGGTGATTGAGCCCTTAGCCATAGCCATCCGCGAAAATGTGGACATAAAGGGAGTGCGGTGTAGCTCCCAGGAACACAAATGTGCGCTGTTTGCCGATGACCTCCTGTTATTTATTACAGCCCCCCTGACCTCTCTCCCAAATGTTTTTAAAACACTGGATCAATTCTCGAGAGTCTCGGGCTTACAGGTAAACACATCAAAATCGGTAGCTCTCAATATAAATCTTTCTCAAGACTTGATGCTTAGGCTATCTAAACACTTTAGTTTTGGCTGGGCTACGGACTACATAAAATACTTGGGGGGTTAAACTAACCTCCACGTTTCCTCAGTTATATAGAGCTAATTACATCCCACTATATCGCCAACTATTAGAGGACACATTTAGATGACACTTTGTAAATTATCTTAGTTTGGACGTATACATTCCCAAGATATTGTACTACTTCAGAGCCCTACCTATTAGAATACCCAAGTCAGATTTGGCAAGATTTCAGTCTTCAGTTGTGAAGTATATTTGGGACAATGGACATCCTAGATTAGCCCAAAAGGTCCTATACCGTTCTAAAAGATGGGGGGGCTTGGGCATACCTAACTTCTACCAATACTATAGGGCAGCACAGATAGCACAACTGTCTGTGGTATACGGTCAAGGATATACGCCAGATTGGGTCTCGATGGAGGCAACTTCTGCCACGGGTGTAGCCATCGAGATATTGAAGTGGCTAAGCCCAAAACAGAGACCACCCATCATGGCTCCAACACTATCTCAATCCTTAAGTATATGGGAAGCTGTCAGAAAGATAGAGGGCATGGTGTCATCCCATACCCCGTTAGCCCCTATATATAACAACCCAAATTTCCCGCCCGGCGGGCAACCCAAAGCATTTTGTTGGTGGCAGGATAAAGGGCTATACCGCATAGCACAGTTTTTTCAGGCAAGGAAACCCGTAACCCTGAAATACTGTCAGGAGACCCTCACAATGCCAGCGTCTGAACTATTCCGATTCCGTCAAATACTCAATTTTTTAGGTACATTGAGGGTGCCCCCCCTTGGTCTGCCACTCAATACACTATACGAGAAGTGGTGTGTGGGGAGTGGTAGACAGAGGGGGGGGGTATTTCAATAATTTACCTCATATTGGTAGATACAAAGACAAAAACAACATTTATGTTGGAATGGGAGGTAGACATGGCAATGCTGCCGGCGAGGCCTCCCCGGTTCACTTAATACATCCCTAGCGGAGGCACTCTATAAGGTGCTATCTAGATGGTACATGGTCCCTGCCAGGATTGCTAGGATAATTCCAGGGACATCTCCTGACTGCTTCAGAGGGTGCTCAGCCCCGGGTACTTTCTTTCATATATGGTGGCAATGTCCTAAGGCGAGATCTTTCTGGAATAGATTGGTCGCTCTTATATATAGAGTGACCCAAGTGCGTGTCCCGAATGGGGCCCAATACGCTCTATTGAATTTTCCTATACCAGGAATCTCGAAAGCCCAGGATAAATTGATATCCTTCTTTTTTCTTGCAGCTAAAATAACTATAGCAAAATCTTGGAAGTCACCAACGCTACCCTTCCAACAGGTCAAGGCAAAACTTTCATGGATAATGATACATGAAAAAATGCAGAATATCCTTATGGATTCCGAAAAGAGTTTTGAATTGACCTGGTCTCCATGGACCGGTTATCTGGGAGTGTCGGCTGTGATCTGACCAGGCCTTAAATATTCGCAATATGGAGCGGGACAGGAGACTAGGGAAGACCCCCCTTTTTTCCTTCCTATTACCCTTTCTTTCTTTTTCTTGTATTACCCTACTTTTTTTTTTCTATTTTTGTCTATTTGTATGTTGTTGCATACTGGGTGAAGAACTTGGTGCTGTCACCAGACAAGATTTTAAATAAGACGGAGAATACGCTCACCCTAGGACGAAGGGTCCATAATATTTTGAGGCAGTGTGGAGACCAAGGGATGTCAGGAGAATTAAACTTGGATGTAATATATTTGACTGTAGCCTTCTTAAATATTAAACCAGGGTGCCCTTAGGGGACCTGGATGCTTTGTAATATAAATCAGTGGGGGGGCCTCCCTTTGTCGAATTACATAAATAATAATTTCACATAGTGTATATTACACATGGTGGTTGAGCGACAGACACAAGAAAAACATACTAACACCTTCTTGTTTTGTTCCTTTTATGGTGTACACTCGATAATTCCCTGTCGAAATAGGGCCACTGCACAGGGATATAGTCCTAGTAACAGCTCTCGTCACATGGATTCTCTCACCAAGGGTAGGGGACATAGTCACAAGGAAAGACTTAAGTTAATTTTATTATAAGAGAGCCTACGTAAGGAGTTAGACTTATTCTGGGAAGCACTATATTGTTAAAATCACTAAGGTCAAAGGTTGATAACTGGCCCAACTGGAAACAAAGTCATATGAATGCACTATCTTTAATATAAACACGAAAGATAATTTAGGTGGTATATTATAGGGTTAATGGAAAGATCCACATTGAAATTATAAGACAACACTCACGTGTTAAGTTGTAAGTTTGGGGATAGGATATAGAGAGGGCGTATTAGAAACATAATAAAGAAACACACATTAAACACGATTTGATGAGAAAGGACACTCCCTCTCTTCACAAGGAAATGTAATAATTGTATCCATATAAAGATTGTTAAAATTTAGGTGAAGGTCATATAGAAATCATGATATCACGCCACAATTAATTTTTAATGATTTTTTATTATCATAAGCATAATTGACGATTTAGAGCATAGATGTAATTCGAGGGAGAGAAGTATTCCCTACTGAGATAGAGGGACGTGGCCCTACCAGCAAAGTATCCATGACAGTCTCATGGTTTACAAAATATAGGGTGCTAGACAGTACTCTCTGTATAAAGGATGTTATGGTAAAAATAGAATGAATTATGTGGGGATTTTTGTGGTCTGGGGACACTAAAATGTTTTTACAAAGCATCCAGTTGCAAATGTATACCTGTTTGTTTAAATGTGAAAAAAACGAATAAAAGACTTTGAAACGAAAAAAAAAAAAGTTACATACAAAAAATTAGAGCACGGTGTGGGGTTTTCCTTAAATTACCAAATAGGACCTTATTCAGGCATGTAGTCTGTAGTCTGGGTGGCCAGGAAACGGAGGGCAGAGACCATGTGCTCCCACCCCCTTTTTTGAA
>NW_017307084.1:256654-283520 GCF_000935625.1 Nanorana parkeri
AATTCCCTTTTTCCCTATGTTGAGGGACAAGGGTCTCTTCCCCACATCTGGTCTCTCACAAAAGGATGTGGGGCGACATCAGGAGTCTCAGACCCCCCCCATACAAATGATACAGGGTTATATTAGTACCCCTTACTCCCCAAACATTGTCATGACCATATTGGGTAAATTACATCACCAGGATCCCCAGGTGTTTCCTAATTCAAAATTGTATCCCTAAATTATATTTTGTATCCTATGAAATGAAAAATATGGTAAATCTGTATTTATTGTTCAATTTACACCCCCTCCCAAACTATAAACCACTGAAGGGAATCCTGGATGAAAAAGTATAAATAGTAGAGACAAAAAAGTATAAGTAGTAGAGACAATTCTGATCCATATAAAGATGTCACCCTTTAGGTGAACTAATTTATATTTCTTCTATGCACATTTCCTCATGTCCATAAACATAGCCTGCAAATTACAGTACTTATCAGTCTGATAACATGACCAACAAAGCTGAATCCATCATGACAGAAGGCAAGATGGAAAAGGGGGCACATGTCTGTGTGTTAACGAGGCAGGAATCTTACGGTGGCCTTTCTGCTTGCCCATAACATAGTAACTCAATATTTTATTAAATGTGCATCTGTCCAGCACATTTGTCATTAATGCTATAAAAACAAGGAAAAGACTAATGTAAGGAGACAAGCAATGGCAGCACCCACACTTTTCTCATGACAGAGTCACTTGGGTCATTCTCAACTGTCATGGTACAGTTGTGGGCTTTTTATAAGACTTATTATTTTTCTTTAAAAACAAATTCAGACAAGTGAACTCTAACACATACAGTATACCAGTCCCGACCATCTTGAGTAGTTCAACATTGCTTTATACCCAAAACTATTGCCAGATTGTCCAAATGCTTTTCTGTTTTTGTAAAAAAATATTGCTGTTACTATGGAGGTTTACACAGTGCCAGAATATCTTGAGTGGACACAGTCAGGAATAATGGAAGGAGCTGGGGGGCCAGGATGGACCTTTTGGAAATGATGTAATTAAGCCCTTACCTGATTGTGTGGGCATTGTTTGAAATAATCCAAATCAAGCTCTTTTTTGTTTGTGTGGAGTATAAATTCCATGTTGTTGAACAATAAAGTGTGTCTGTTTTACTCCAAGATCAGTGCTGTCTGATTTTTGGGGTAGCCCCTGCTGTAATTCTGAATCCCTCTGGTTCCAGCACTGAGGAAATTGCTCGCTGACAGAAGTATTCAGCTGGGATACTGGGCAGTCCGTCACATAGTGGTTTGGATTTGGATGATATCCCCTTTAATAAAAATGTTGGATTTACTCATTTTTTTAAAAAGAGAACCCTGATTTCCATCTGGAACAAGTGTCACCCATTACTAGTGAAAGCTAGTACCAGAACCAGTGTCATCCAGTGCTAGCCATAACCAGTGTCATCCAGTACCAGTGCCAGTCAGAACCAGTGTCATCCAACACCAGTACCAGCCAAAGCCAGTGTCATCCAGTGAAGTATCATCCAATGCCAGTCAATACCAGTGTCATCCAGTACCAGTGGCAGCCAGTACCCATGTCATCCAGTACCAGCCCAATCATTAGCAGTGTCATCCATTACCAGTGCCAGTCAGAACCAGTGGCATCCAGTGCGAGCCATAATCAGGGTCATCCAGTGCCTGCCAGAACCAGTGTCATCCAATACCAGTACTATCCAGTACAAGAACTAGTAGCATCCAATGTCACCAAGTATCAGGACCAGTGTCATCCAGTGCCAGACAGAACAAGTGGCATCCAGTACAATTGCAGACCAGAACCAGTATCATCCAGTACCAATTCCAGCTGACTAGTGTCAGCCAGTACCAGAACCAGTGTCATCCAGTGCAATGCAGAACAAGTGGCATCCAGCTATATATTAAAATATACATATACAATTGCTTTGAGTACAGTGTTCCATGATTACAAAAATGAGGGAGAAGTTGTGAAACATGAATATGTCAAAACCAGTCCCTGGTACATTTTTAAAATACATTTTTTAAAAACCTGCACGTGATACAAGCAAGATACACACACACCTCCTGCAACAGCAAGACATTTACAAATATTTGGTACACACTATCGCTTTACAAGTGAAAATATGTAGAACTCCACATTTATGATCAGCTGGTGTTTCACTATTAGCAGTTTTCTTTTGAATACCAGGCAGTTTAAGCCAATCCTGTGGTAAATCAGGGCCATAGATGGTGACCTTATGTGTATAGGTGTTCCTTAAACCAGCCAGCTGTCAGCTGTTGGAAAGAAGCATTTTATCAGGCTTGTAAAAAAAAAAAAAAGGTCTCATAGATATTATTTCGCTGCTGATAAGTTCCCCTTGTTAGGTCACACGAGTCAAGCTTAAAAGCCAACTAAGGATGCTCAGGTAATATGGTACATGCCTGTGGCCAGCCGTATTTTTCTTAGTTGCAGACTTCACAGGCAGATGTGAACATTTTGCTTTATCAAAAATCACCAAATAAATACTGTACATTAACCAAAGCTTATTATTAGATCATTATCATTTTAATCTTCAGTACAACTCTGTATTAAATCCCAAAATTTAGTAAATAATGCACTTAATTTTGGTACTCAAAAACACACCCAATTATAAATATCATATAAAAAATGAGATTACAATGTAATCTCATCTTTTATCTAGAATGTAAATAGATACCCAACATGAAAATTGTGTGTGTCTGTGAAAAGGTGACAAAATACAGTACCCCAAATTGTCCATAGGCGACATTTTAAAAGCCTGTACAGATCATCAATTTAGAGATATCCATGAACATTGGCCCTAGAATTATTGCTTTCACTCTGGCGCATGTGGCGATACCTAACATGTAGCGCGATCGTCGTTTTTGTGCGTAGACGCACATGATGCATGTTTATGTTAATACATGCACGCTCATGGGGGCCAGGGACTTTAAAAAGTTTTTCATATTTACATTTAATCTTATTTTTTACACTTTTTTCTTACTTTAATTGCAATCACATAGGGGGGCTTACAAGCCCCCATGTGATAGCACACTAGTGGTGACAGGTACTTTTTCAGGAGACACTAGGGGTCTAATATTAGATCATTATCATTTTAATCTTCAGTACAACTCTGTATTAAATCCCAAAATTTAGTAAATAATGCACTTAATTTTGGTACTCAAAAACACACCCAATTATAAATATCATATAAAAAATGAGATTACAATGTAATCTCATCTTTTATCTAGAATGTAAATAGATACCCAACATGAAAATTGTGTGTGTCTGTGAAAAGGTGACAAAATACAGTACCCCAAATTGTCCATAGGCGACATTTTAAAAGCCTGTACAGATCATCAATTTAGAGATATCCATGAACATTGGCCCTAGAATTATTGCTTTCACTCTGGCGCATGTGGCGATACCTAACATGTAGCGCGATCGTCGTTTTTGTGCGTAGACGCACATGATGCATGTTTATGTTAATACATGCACGCTCATGGGGGCCAGGGACTTTAAAAAGTTTTTCATATTTACATTTAATCTTATTTTTTACACTTTTTTCTTACTTTAATTGCAATCACATAGGGGGGCTTACAAGCCCCCATGTGATAGCACACTAGTGGTGACAGGTACTTTTTCAGGAGACACTAGGGGTCTAATAGATCACTAGTGCCACCTTTCCACTCCAAAGCAGCTGTGGGAGTGCAGACTGCCCTCCTATATATTCTTGCCCGGCTTCTGCCCCGTCCCATTAACGGACAGGAGATTGGTGAATGGATGTTCGCCGGTCTCCTTCCTCACTTCCAGTCGACAACCGTGATGCCAGGCCCACAGGAGGGGCAGCAGAGCCCTGGAAGCTAGGTGGGGGGCGCACAATACATCGGCCCCTGGAAGTAATCTGGCGGCAGCTCAGCCACCAGAATCGCTTCCAGTGTAAAGCTGATTGTTGGCTTTACACATGTAAACAGAGTCCTGGTGGTCTGTTTAACCCCTTGCTATCCGCCCATTGTAAAAATACGGGCAGACCCGGCGGGTGGACGTACAGTACATGTACAGTACATGTGATTTTTTTTCGGCGGGCGCACGTGAGCAGAATCCCGCAAGGAGTGTAAACAGCTGTTATATACAAGCGTTCGGCCAGCTCTACACCCTGCCGATTGCTTGTATAATTGCACACAGTGTGCCCCCTCTGCTGCCGCTGCTGGTTATCCTGGGCTCCGTTGTCCCCCCTGCAGGCCTAGGACCGGCACAGCAGCTGCCCATGGTGAGAACAGAGGAGAGATCAGCATTCTCCTACCACTAGGCTCCCCTCCTCTCTCTCGAAAGGCAGAAGCTATGTGTATTACATCCCTTTCCACTTTTAGCTGTCATTTCTCTGGCTGCTATAGCCAGAGAAGAAGCTGGTGAAGTAGATCTCTGCTTCATCAGCTTTTTGGGGGGTTCCAATGTGACATTAGGGGTCTTAGAGACCCCTGATGTCTCCATAAAGAGGACCTGTCATTGTATATTGACTATCACATAGGGGGCTTGTTAGCCCCCTATGTGATAGCAATCAAGTGTACAAAAAAAATATTAAAGTCTCACTTTAAAAAAAAAAAACACCGGACTTCCGGTTCCGGCGCCTGATGTAGCGGTCGCAGAGTGAGGAGCTCCCGCACAGCCAGGGCTAAACCCGATATAAAATCTTACACCAGCAGCACAAACGAATCGTTTTACTCTCTACACTCACGACGGCATCTTCAGGAGCATGGACAAGTTCCTTGCAAAACGCAAAACAGGCCCGCGAGGCAAAAACACCCCGATCCGAAGCAGACGACCCCTGTCGCAGCCCAAGATGGCCGCCACTCCGGACATGCGGGATATCAGCGCCTCCTCAGATGAAGACATGACGGCACTATCCGACCATAGCCTAATAGCAGCAGAAGTGGCCAAGCTGCTACGTCCCACTATACAGGACGCTGTCAATAAGGCGGTGGGCAAGGGAATACAATCCCTGCGACAGGATCTGCTACACCAGGCCCAAAGGATCACGGAGGCAGAATCCCGGATTGTGACCCTAGAGGAAGGAGCGGACTCCTCGACGTCTCACCTGCAATCCGCAACTAAACAGATCCAACTTCTAATGGATGAGGTAGACGATCTCGAGAACCGCTCTCGGAGGAATAATATCAGGATTGTAGGCTTACCAGAGTCCTACCGTCCGTCGATGCTGGCATCTATATGCGCGAATAACATACCAGACCTCCTAGGCCTTGACCCAGGGTGCAAGGTGGAACGTGCGCACCGAGTGGGGCCTCCTAACCAGGAGAGAAAGGGTCCGCGCCCTATAATAGCACGCTATCTGGATTACACAGATCGCCTGGCGGTCATGCAAGCGTTTCGCGCCCAAAAAGATCTACAATTGGATGGTCATCGCCTCCTCATTTTTGCAGACTATTCGGTGGAAGTCACCAGGAAACGAAAAGCGTTTAATAGAGTCTGCTCTATCCTACACCAGAAGTGGGTCCGATTTACTCTGGCTTACCCGGCGACTCTTCGCTTCCAAACGGTAGATGGATCTCCTCATTCCTTCCAGGACCCCGAAGCAGCATTCAAATTCGTGGAGAAACTGGACCCGCCAGAGGCTTTCAAATCAACTGGACGGTCTCCTCTTCCCCAACGCACCATCACCCCAGCAAGAAAATCAGCGGTCCGCTTACCGATGACGCCCACCGCCTCACCCTGAACCAGGGTGCTTACCATCATCATCTTAGATTTACAGGCCACAGGCATTAAGGGCGCGAACGCACCG
This sequence comes from Nanorana parkeri, assembly GCF_000935625.1. Classification (NCBI taxonomy): domain Eukaryota; kingdom Metazoa; phylum Chordata; class Amphibia; order Anura; family Dicroglossidae; genus Nanorana; species Nanorana parkeri. Next base: position 262,464 of record NW_017307084.1, read on the forward strand.
CAAAAAAAGCCCTCCTCACTCCCATCTTCTTTTTCATATTCTATTTCTTTTTTCCTTCCCTTTTTGGAAGGGAACAAGCTCCCTTAATCCCGGCTACAAGAAGCAACGATGCCGCCATCTAGTGACAGTACATGTTATTACAGGCGGTCCTGCATAGTACCACATATTTTGATGGAGAAGGCAACACGTTGAAGCAACTGCGAATACAGCTGCAATCCATGCACTAGAACTCCGTTAACAACTACTTCCAAGTCAGAATTGAGACCAGGGGAAGCATGCAAACCACTAAAACATTCCCAGGGTTTACGCCCATTGACTGGCGGAAGCACTCTAGCTCACTCTGTAGGGCTATAGAGGGAAAAAAGCGAAGTCACGAAATGTATACCAATGTTTTACTGTTTTACGTTCTCTTTTTTGGTTTAATTATGTTTTGTTCTTTTGAAATCCAAGGTTATGGTCACGTTGACCGAAGACCGCTGGTCAGTACAGTCAAGATCGATACATATAAGTCTGATAGGTTACCAAAGCTACTAGCTAAGAATACCTCATGCCATGTTCTAGTGTTCTTGATTTATGGGGCAGCATGGGCACGCGAGCCACCACTACCAGGGAGGCGAGACCCACTATATACTGTGCATATGATCACTTGTATCCCTTTGCCAAGATTTATATTAACCCTGTATGTGTTTTCCTGTGTTTCCGGCAGCTACACCGCAATCTAACATGAGAGTGATCTCCTGGAATATCAATGGCTTGAGATCCCCTGCCAAACGCATTATGATCCTTCGCCATCTCAAAAAGATGAAAGCAGACATAGTGTTGCTGCAGGAAACACATCTATCTCAAGAGGATATAGGTAGACTACAGAAAATGTGGGTAGGAGAAATTATAAGTTTCCCCGCAGTGGGAAGAAGGGCAGGGGTAGCTATATTATTCAATAAATCGTTAACCTACAAAGTGGATCAGGTGGAAGCACATCAAGAAGGACGTAAATTGAGGGTTAACCTTAGGATACATAACAAACAAATATCGTTATATAATAAATACTTCCCAAATGCACCGACAGCCACTTTCTTCCAGGAGATCACTTCATGGATGCTACAAGATGACAATCCGCATAAGCTTATAGGGGGAGATTTTAACTCTGTCATGGTCTTGAAGGAGGATAGGACGGGCAAAGCACAACTCAACATGGGTTCAGGACCCATCCATCCCACTCTTTTACATGACCTGTCGACTAATGCTAATCTTGTGGATGTCTGGAGAGTCAGGAATCCCATGGAACGTGAGTACACCCACTATTCTTCAGTGCACACTTCCTTTGCCAGGTTGGACTACTTTTTGGCAACGTAGACAGTGGACTCTCTAGTCACTGACACGATATTGTATCCTATTGCCATATCGGGTCATGCACCGATACTAGTCCAGCTACAACTTTCCCCTCCAAGGGGCGATTTCTTTATTTGGCGTTTCCCTTCCCATTTATATGCGGAAGCGTCATTTAAAACTATGCTGGTAGAAGCCTGGCAGGAGTACGAATCTTTTAATAATACACACGCAGACAATCCCAATTTATATTGAGCTTATGTCCAGGGAAACTGGAAAAGTGCTTACTTTTCCGGAATTTAGAGCAAAACTTCCAGTTTCGCACAAGCTACGGCATATATAAAAAAATGGCATTATGCACATTCTCCTTTCCCGGTAAGCTCTCTTATGGACAGGATTGTCTCAGAGGGCAAGAAATCTATCTCGGACATATACTCACACCTGAGGCGGGCTCATGTACACCCTCTGTCTGAATCGAATGTGGTGAAATGGCAGGACGATATTCCAACAGACCAGATAGTTGAAAAACTGATCACAGGTTATAGCAATATATGTAAAGCAATGGTTAACGAACAGTGGAGGGAAACGCAATACAAAATTATACATAGAGCATACTATGCATTCCAAATCAAACGCAAGCAGGGCATGGTCAAGGATTACTTGGACCACTGCCCCAAATGCAAACTAAAAGCAGCCTCCCTCTTCCACTGTCTATGGGAATGTCCAAAGATACGAGCATTCTGGGAAGAGGTTGGGGACTTCATTGCATTGGTGGTGGCTATACTGATCCTATTCAATTTCTGGGATACTCCGGAGGACTATACTACACACCAAAGACATTGGATCAGTATCGCCCTGTTGACAGCCAGGAGAGGTATCCTGAGAGAATGGTTAGCCCCCAATCCCCCTACGGTTCAGGGGTTGCGCATGGACCTCCTTCACTTACTCCAGTTAGAGAAATTAGACGCAGAAATGCTATTGACTGATAATAAAAAAACCGCCTCCTTTTATGACAGGTGGCTACCATATATTAATATAATCTTCACGCAAGAGGAAAAAGATACGTTCCTATCCCCATTTAAATATACAACGAGTGCAGTATTCGACAGCTAAAAAGTTACAAAAGTTGTTCCCACATGACCTATTCTCATCAACACTGATGTCACCAGATGTTAATATCCCACTCCCCCTTAGTATATAAAGAGGAGATTATAGACTAACACACGTAGCTGGTCGAAATGGGAGAACGTTCAGATCGCACCTTTTTGCATGTTTATAACCGGTTGTAGAAATGTGTGACCATAGGAAGTAAGCTACTTGTACTTAATCGATTGTGTAATAGAATATGTACGATTGACTGTTATTATCTTTCAATGGAAAAAAAAAATGTTTTGGAAAAAAAAAAAAAAACACCCAAAAATGTTCAAGTTCCCTCCCCTGCGTGCACGCACTTCTAAACGTAAATATGTGTTGGGTGCACCTTCGTGCAAAAACAACGATTAGGTCACACGTTACATATCACCATAAACATCGGAGTGTGACCAATAATTTTTTTCCCCAAAATTTTCTGAACATTTGTCATTATATAGTAAAAAACAAAAACCCCAGTGGTGATTAAATACCACCAAAAGAAAGCTCTATCTGTTTCCCAAAAACAGTATAAAATAAATTTCAGTACAGCGTTGCATAACAGAATAAATGTCAAAGTACAGCAGCACTAATTACTGTAAAATGGCTTGGACAGGAAGGGAGTTTAACAACCCGGTCAGCAAGTGGTTAAAGGGGCCCGCTGTCAGCGACATATGACATATGTCTGTGGCAAGGATTAATGATAAATGTGATGACATCACTATTTTTTAATGTTAGTACATTCAAAATTAATATATTTATTTATTTATTTTTCAACTGAAAATAACATAGTTCCAGGGGTAGCCACTGCATTATATTTGTAAGGTAAATGCCCAAGTTCTCATCCACAAATATATACATACAAATCCAAAGTAGGTACAGAGGCACTCACAGGTTTTGTAGCAGAGATAAGTCAAAGAAAGGAGAGGGAGAGAGGAAGAGAGGGAGAGAGAGAGAGAGAGAAAGAGAGAGAGATTGATGTGAGTCCACTCCTACAGTTTACCTGTGCAAAGTGCAGAATACAGGCTTAGCAGAGCATACTAGAGCACAGTCAGGAAGGTAGAGCTCTGTAAAATAAGTGTTCCTTGTCTCACAGCAGTCCTGTGTCTTGCTAAATTTCCACTAAATCGTCTAACTGTGCTCCAGAACAATTTACTAAGAAAAGAGCATGTAGAGACTTTTAGAAAGTTATCGGGCAGTTCTGGATTATCTCTTGAGTGTTCAGATAGTGTTTCTTGTTTTTATTAGGGTTTTCCGAGTTCAGAAGAAAAGCTCACAAGAAACTCAAAAAGCAAATAGGAGCTGTGAAAATGTATTACATTTTCTTCTAGCACATTATGGAGATTACTATAGTTAATAATGTGCAGGGAATGTATATAAAATACAGCTATGTATGTATAGTTACATCATTTATAATTCTACATATTACATAATGCACAGAAGTTTTATTATAATGGGTGGCAATGTATACAATATTCTCATGACTGTGTTCTCCCTAAAAATTGTCAGTTTTGTTTTATTCGTCCTGTTTTTTTGGGGTGATTTTAATATCACTGTAGTTGTGTGACTTGAAAAAAAGGTGAAACAAATGAAACTTTGGTAAAAATAGAATAAAGATGAACTTTACTACTTGCTGCTCAGCTGGATATAGTGACTGCATGTAAAGTGGTGCCAAATTTGCCAGATTTATTATCTAGAAGCCTATCTATAACAGGTCAGAATTCAAAATCTTCCATCAAAATATTAATTTGCATATTTTTTCCAACTTATAAAGCTGTTCTGAACAATTTTCTTCCAATTTTATTTCAACAAAAGGGAAAGTGTCACCTAAAATGTCATAAGTAAATTATGCAACCCTAAAACTTTAGTAATCCATTCATTTAAATAGAGGGACATTGAAGAAAGACCTCCTCCTAAAGAAAAACTATATGGATTTATTTTTACATTTTTCAAAAGCATAGCAGCTTATAAACTGATTCAACAACATATAAAATATTTTTTTTTCCATTTGTTTATTAGGATGTCACAAATGTGTTCCGTTTTTCTTTCTCTAGTTTCTGTTAACTCAAAGTGAGATGATTCAGTAAATCAAAGCATACTCTGATTCATAAGTAATCACCATAAAATCAAAATTAAATGTTTATACAAATTGCTTAAAATAAAGACAGAAGTGTTTATTGATGCAAAACAGTGACTAACATTAAACAATAAAAATTACAGAAAGTCTCAGAAATGTCATGGCCAGTTCGACATTTATTAGATGGGGGCTATTTATAGAAAAAAACAAAACCTGAAGAAAAGAAAATGGAAATAAATAAGGATCTGTCACCCATGGTCAGATTTCATTCACACTGGAAGAATGAAACAAGGAATCTGATGTGTAAGCAACAATCAAAACAGTGACACATTGGGGATCTCAGCTGCCATAGTGATGTGTGTCCCTGTGCCTTTAAGGATGTTGGGCTGCCTCCTGACAAACCTGCACCCAATTTTATCTTTTGCTACATGTGCTCTAAGATGGAGACTCTCATAGGTTAGAGTTAGGACCGCACTACATAGATGTGCCTTGACGAGGCAGTGTGGCTTTCACATATTCTGCAGAAGACGTGTATCTAAACCTCTGTTTTTAACCTTAGCAGTTAGACACTTTTTTTGCATGCTGGCTGGTGAGTGTGCTGGGAAACTTTTTGCTGTTGTACTATAAGCAACAACTCTGCTTTTATTTACATTTTAATTTCTACAGTTTTTTTAAATGCATTCCTGTTTGAAATGCAAACTCCACCTAAAGGGAGAAGTTTCATTAAAATTATATGACTCATGTTTTCAAATTAAAGTATATCTAATATAATATCTAAATACAAACTTAAATATATGTTTGTAGACATTCGCTCATGAATAAATGATGTTAGAATATAAGATATATATCTAGATATATCTAGATATCTAGATAACTAGATAAATATATATATATATCTATATATCTATATCTATAGATATATAGATATAGATATATAGATATATATATTGTATAACACTGGCTATATTGTAAAGGGCCCATTACACTTACAGGGGTTCCAACCAGACTCAGATTTAAAGAGAGTCTGTAAATAAAATGCAGGACTCAGGACTGACTGTGGAAATGTTTTTTAGCAGATGCAGCTTGACACCTTAATATGACATTCTTTAACACATTTATATAGTATACTGTATATGCCACAGTTAAACCTCTTTATTGCACACAGGTTATAATGGACATGCAACAGGATTTGTTGTTGATGTTTTATATATACTGCATATGCTAATGTATACTGCAGTGTTATCCCACACTGCATGTGTGTCACAACCTTACCTGCCCTTATCAATGTCCTTGTGCATCAAAGTGTTGTAAATCTAAAGTGATGCATATGTAAAAGCACAGCAATACATGCATGGCTCCCAGTTAACATGGCTCCGAAATAATTAGCATTATCAGCAAGGCTGGCTTTTTTTCCAGAATTTCCAATTAATCCAATATTTACTTTATTCAAAGTTATTTAGAGGCAGAATTGTAACCTGTTTACAAAATTCTGTTACCATGCAGCAATGCACAGGGTAAGGCCCATCCGCTTGCTTCTCTAAAACATAAAGCGAAAGTATAAAACTATAATACCCCTACTAAAATGTCTACAGATAGATTATTATTTTTGCATATTAGACAATGCAATCCTTGGCTGTAATAGTATAACGAAAACTTTTTTAACAGTCGAAAAAATGATGTATATATATATATATATATATTACACACACATTTCCCGTATAGGGCATATTGAACAGGTGTGTTCATACCAGACAAAATGAGATACAGGAATTCTGGTTCGAACTCCTTAAATGAAGGTTTTACAAAGATTAGAATAGAATAGAACATAATAAGGAACACCCATATCTTGCTCCAGATGCCCCAAAAATGTTGCAGCTGCAAATCATATGTCCTCTTACTGCCAAAAACAAAGTGGCAGCACCATACAAAAACAGGTCTACTTGCACAGTGTTTTGCAAACTATATTTGAAGTTGCCTCTAATTGTTCCTCTGTGATTTTATCTGAAAGAAAAAGAGAGTGAACATAAGATATACAGTATTTTTTGTACACTGATTAGTGTTGACAAGCAGACAAGATCGGAACATGACAATTACAGTCTAATCACTTTAAATTAATAAAGACATTTAATCAGAAGAACTGTAATGACCTAATTGTGCCAAAATCATTTTTCAAGACCTACTCCTATATTGAGAGATGGTGATCTAATAAAGCCCTTCTCAACATTTTTGTCATGTAGGAACCCTTAAAATAATTTTTAGGTCTGTGGGAATCCCTGTTAAAAATTATTTTTACAGCATATTATATATTCCATTTATTTACTATTGGTATTTATTTAGCGCTGACAATTTATACGCAGTGCTTTACTTACTGTGCATTCACATCAGCCCTTGCCCTTGAGGAGCTTACAATCTAATTTACCTATCTCTTATACAGGGCTGATTTAGACCAGCGCTAATTAACCTTCCAGCATGTCTTTGAAGGGTGGAAGGAAACCAGGGTACCCAGGGGAAATCCAAACAAGCACAGGGAGAACGTGCAAACTCCTTGCAGATAGTGCCCTGACCAGTGCTGCAAGGCACAAGTGCTCACCACTAAGCCACTGTGCTGTAGAACGATCAGTGAGTTGTTGAAAGTGTTCAATAAGAGAATAAAGACCACAGTAAACCTAGATTATTTGACACCCGGGGTAGATACTTTAACTCAACAACTGTATACAAAAAAATGATTTTCAATAATATTTTTTAAATGAAATGAATAATAGTAGGATGAAAAGAAATGCAGATAATACCACATTAGTGATTAGTGTAGAATTGACAGAAAATGTTCCCATATTGCTGGTCATTATAGCTGGGTGATCAATTTACCACTGCTCTCTGCTCAAGGAACCCCTAGCAACCTCAAGTGGAACCCTAGTTGAAAAAGGCTAATCTAATAGAATATAAAAAGGAAAAGATAATAATGTGATACAATCCTAAACATAAAAGAAATGCATGCACACACTCAATGTTTGACTTTCAAACATGTTTTATGTCTTAAGTACATATGTATTGGATCAACATAAATAAAAATGATCTACAAATTATATGTAATGTTAGTGTTTTTGAGAATATCCCCCTTTCTGGTATTGATATGCCTGTAATTTTTACTGGGACCAGGTTCTGTAATTCTTTATTTAATTGACAGTGTTGACGCCTGATGTGATATTTCAGTTCTGCAAAATAATCACATTAAAGTGAATATACAGTATTCTTTTTAAGGCACCTTTTCATTATTCTCCAGTGTGTATAAAAAACATCAGGAAAGGGACTTAACTATTTTTTTTAACATATTTTTTAAATATTTAGGTGACTAGGTTATGGGCTCAAATGCACTTAAAATTAAGAAAAAGTGCTGGTCCTTTAGTAAACCACTAAGGCAGAAGGTACCACTGTGAAATGAAATGACAAAGGCCACACAAAATATTTAATTTAACCCTCTGCACAATACTATACACTTCTTACAGTTCTTGTAAAATTTTGCACAAAAACAGGGATTCTTGGTTTGCATATATATTGCATTACATGTTCACGTGTTCCAGACATTTTTGCTTACTCGCAGACACTGATGGCTAATAATTCTCAGGAAAAAAACGATTGGGCAGGAAAGAGAACCTTTTCCCCTAGATATTCCACCACTAAATATATCTACTTGCTCTTCCCATGCCCTCTTTAATAATTATTACAAATACTGAGCCAAGCGCTCTTGATACAGGTGCCCAAAGGCAGTCAAGACCATGCCTAGATGTCAGACCATCCTTTAGTCTCTATAGGCAGTAGGCATTAAAGGTTGGTCAGACAAGCAGCCATCATCCTGCTGCATTGAATTTTGTTTTAAAGGAGAACTATGAGGTGAGTGCTTTTCACTCACCTCATAGTTCTAGCCGACCTGTGACAATGAGACAGTCACAGGTGGGCTCAGTAGATCGGGAGGTGAGCGAACACATACCGGCGTTCGCTCACCTCTCAATCCTGTCACGGCTCTCTGCCGTGACAGGGGAGGGGCTGGATTCCCCCCTCCCCGCTCCGATCCGCCAGCGCTGACTGGCAGAACGGACGGGGGAGGCGACGGGTACAGCTGGCTCTGCCTCTAGATAGGCAGAGCAAGCTGTCAGTCACGCAGCTGGGCGGATCCCGGCACAATTGTCGGGATCCGCTTCAGCTGCGGCGTCTCAGTATACCGCGAGCAGCAGCTCACGGTATACTGAGCCTAGGGTGACGGGAGGATGCTAGTTTGTGTCCTCCCATTACCCTAAGGAGAACTATGGGGAAAAGCCTTAACCCCATACTTCTCCTTTAATGTATTCTATATACCTTCCAACTTCATGAAATGAGAAAGAGGGACACCTTCCAGCACATTCAGGGGAATTAAAAAAGTGCCATTGACACACATAAGAAAAGGGCCTCAGGGTTACAGGAATAGTGTTGTTATTTGAGCCAAATTCATGTAGAAGGCTGCATAGCATTCATGAATTTGGCACAAACCTATGTAACTGGCACTGGCTTGCCAGACAAACTTTGGGACAGATATATGCATACTAATAAAGTATATGGATGTGTCGCATCTCAGTCCTAACTGTGTCTGAGACATAGTTCAGTGGATCCTCAGTATCACTGAAAGTCACACCTGAGGTATGTGTTGCAAATAACAACTACTTGAATTTGGCATGGGAGGCAGTATTGTGTATGTGTGTGTTGGCCTCCTATATCATGATATTGCTTCAAAATTTGAGCCCGCTGGTTAATTGGATAGCAGTTTTTATACCCGTTCTTAAATGCATTGCGACAACAGAAGGATTTGATTGCAAATGAGGGACACTCTCTCCAAATGAGGAACTGTTGCAAGGTATAATATACTATATATTCAAAAAATGTTGCACCCTCGGTTTGCCCAAGAATTGATGTTTATGATTACAGTAGGAGAAGAGGCAAAAACAGTGCAAATGTCAAGGGGAGGCATTAGGAAACAATGTCTCTCCAGTCTTAATGATGTGCCACTTTCTCTTTAACCACCTCCCGTCCGCTGGCCATAGGTAAACCTTATAGGCATCGGGAGGGCGTCCTACCACTCCGAAGTTTTACCTGTAGACTACCAACCCCCCCTTCAGCCACCGCCGATGACACTGCCGTCGGGACCGGCATGGCTGCTCTTTCACAGGAGATCAAAGGGAGATCAGTACACGTCCCCCAAAAAATGGTATAAAATGAATTACAGTATAGCGCTGCATGACGGAATAAATGTCAGTCAAAGTACTGCAGCGCTGAATACTGAAAAATGTCCTGGCCAGGAAGGGGGTTTAACACCCTGGTCTTTAAGTGGTTAAAGACACAAACATTCTGCTTGAGCTAACCAGGCAGGGCAGAGGTTGCACGCAGAGTAATGGACCAAGCAGCCAGCACTAGACAGCTTTCCCTCAATAGATATCCATAAATAATGGCTTTCAGCTTCAGGCATTTGACAATCAATTACAGGACAGTACACCATACCAGTGGCTTTACAGTGGGTCCATATATCTCACAGCCAAAAGTGGAAGCAGTATCTTTAGGATCTGCAGCCATATGCTCACACTTACATACAGTATCAGTTTCATGTGCACAGGCAATCTATCACTAGCACTATGCCCAGAGCTGGACTGCAGTTTCCTTCTTGATGTGCCAGCCAACTTTCTGTCTTAATAAGTTTACTGAAAGATAAATATACCTAGAAAATGATTTGCGGCCTGCATTTTCCCATAAAAAAATTACAGACAAACAAAACACCTGTTTGCAGAGACTACTCAGTTTAACAAGTACTCCTGGCAGTGGCAGTGTTTCATTAGGGGGAAGGCAATAACTTAAATAGAATGGCAAGGTGAATGAGCCATTGACCCTCAGCATATACAATATTGTACATAACACGCGTAGGGCGGAGCATCTGATGTCACATTGATCATTACAACCCAATGTCCGCGGTAATTTGAAACTCCTGCATACACTCCTAAGAGAGAATCCATGTTGTGATACCACTGCTTTTATGTGAGTAATTGTCTTTTAATAAATCATACTCTGTTTGAATGGTACGCTTTCTTTTTTTGGATAACATGATCCTGTATTGACATCCTATATTGAGGAGGCCTACAGTCTGATAAAGATTGGAGGTTATTGTTTCCAGGGCCGGTGCAAGGATTTTTGCCAACTCAGGCGAAGGTGCATTTTGCCGCCCCCCTCCCCGGGCGTGCACACAGCGGCGCAGCGCAGAATACCAGCAGCTATAGAGGAATACAACACATGCCAGCAATAGTACACTATACTATAATGTATTGCTGGGATCTGATGTCTTACTCTATAGATGGCGTTATTCTGCATTGCGCTGTATAATGTACAGGCGACTGTCACTGTCAATTTTCCGCCCTGTTCCCTGGCGCCGTTAGGCAAGTGCCCATGTTGCCTTGCGCTAGCGCCGGCCCTGATTGTTTCCCTACTAAAGAAGTGATATAAAGATCTGTCTTGCTGGTTTGATTACCTTATTGGAGGACATCTGTGAGTGATTGGAGCTGAGGGTCCCCTCCTCTGGTTAAGAAGGGAATTGCCTGATTTGACCTTTTGTTGTAGTCAATCAATAAGGTGAGCACCCCCATATCTGGTGTGGTGCACGTGGTGAATTTAGTGAATGAACAATAAATATTCATCCCTATTGCTATTCATATATGGACATATCTTCAGAGTCATGAACATTTAAAGACCTTACACCTGATTTATCCATTGCGATTTATTCACTGACATTTGTTTATGAGTCACAGACTTTTTATTGATTTTTTGTATTGTTTATTGTTGTAGCTCGGCACATTTAGTTATTCATATACAATATTGTATATGTAAGAAAAGGAACTCAAGCTTTTGCATAGTTACTAGTAGTTTCTTATTCCCTTGGACAATTTTAGAATAGTCTCTAATTTTTAACATTGATTAGGCTCATACAAAAACATACAGTATAGTACATCCTACTATTTCTTTCATGGTAATGGTGCACATTTGTTAAATTTACAATCCCCATATATTGGCAGTATCTGGTAGGCTTCACTCAATCAGTCCCAGCTAGTTTCAACATTGGAAATCTAATGATGTTACCACTGTAGTCTGAAGGACTACAGAGGGGAGTCTAAGCCACTCAACTCCTGCCAGAAAGTTACTATGCAACGTTTTCTGTTGCACATCCGGAAGTGGGTCAATAAGCTGAAGAAGGAAGTAACACGTACTATACAAATATGGACAGGCTGGTGATGAGAGAAAAATAAACTTTATGAGAGACTTAGGGAGGTATTTAAAAACATTCATAATTTTATTTACAAAGTTTTAGTTCTGCTTTAAATGTTCAATTCTTTAAAAATGTGTGAGTGGGAGGGGCGTGGTTAGATGGCCGCTTGAACCAGACGTGTTTTCTAGCAGCTCCGCCGGGATCACAAAGATTCACCCAATCGTGGAGGCCTGGGGCGGCGGCATTTCGTGTTTTATGGAGTGGCACTGAGCATTGCGGTGTTGTCTAAAACCCTCTTAAGGAACAGTTTTGTTTTTTGACCCTGATGGACCACTAATATTGTCTGGTCACCTGGCCAGACAGTATTGCATGGTAAGCATGGTCTAACTGCTCCATGCTTACCTTGAACACCTGTTTAGGGAAGTTCTCAGCACTGCCCACACGAAGGATTTCGAAACATGTGGTTCATTGTACTTTCTTATAATGGCTGTTAGGCTGCAGCCCGTTAGCTTTTTTCTAGAGCGATTCTGGGATCGGATGCCTGGAAAACTGGTTCTTTCTGAAGTAGATCTAAAACAGTTTAAAACTTTAAAACTTGACACTCTTTAATTTAAAATTAAACTGACCCAACACTGTTTCCATTTAAGTATAGTCAATCAAGCAGAAGTTATTGGATAATTATGGAAACAAACTCATCTACACCCAGTAATGTTCTAGGCTGTTGAAGGATAATGAAATAGTTGGTTAGACATATGCACAAAAACATTTATCTTTTCTATTGCACGGAACAGTTTGATGGAGATCACTTGGGGGATTACAGTGGATAAAGATACATAAAAGAACTAAGGTTAAACTTGTATTTTACATTTATTATTTCTATTGCTAACAATACAAAGCAGTTTACTCCAGGAAAGTGATATCAAATTAATTCCCCAGTAAATATCAGCCTTTGTACAAACCCATTATAGTATGCTAAAAATGTATAAATCATTCAGTACATCTGTAATTTCCCTAGGGATCTGTATTCCCTGTATTAAGAAGCATACAGCAATTGGTGTAATAATCGTATTTGTATAGTTACTATATATGTCATGACTTGGGAAGTTATTAGATGCTGTAAAAATACAAATAATATTGCACTGGACGTGTAAAGTTTTAAATCTGGCTTTATAAATTCAATTTGCACTTATTATATAATAATCATGTGCAGACATAAGACTCTTTTGATTCAGAATGTTGTGTCAGAGGTGCAGAAAGTTTCTGGCCAGAATGCACTGGATCGCATGCAGCATTTTTTTCTGACTGGGCCAGACCACAGGCATTGATGCGCCTTGCGTTCCCGTGCGGCCAATTACATTGCAGCCGGAGGGCGTGGTTACGGTGCCATTGAGGCCAATGCACCTAAACGCCCCCTCTCACCACACAACAAAGTGAGCCTGCCGCGATACGATCTAGTGTGTTCTGGCCAGAATCGGGATGGAATGCACTGTAGCTGGTGTGAACTAGCCCTAATTGTTTTACTGCCTGTTGCATCTCCAAGGCAAGAAGTGAAGGGAAATCACCCCAACAAGACACAGGCAACAAAAAGTAAACTGAAGGAGTTTTCAACCCTTCCCTGCTCTATCCAAAACTGAAAAAAATATTACTATACATACACTTTAGTGTTTGAGGGCCTAAACTATTTTTTCCTGCAGAAGAAGAAAAGAAAGAGATTTGGCCAATAGAGGTGGAGCATATATTGGAAACTGCACTGGGGGGGATTCTGCGCTCATAATGTTGGTACAGAGAAAATACAGGAACCTTTGTTTTTTGCAGAACTGCTACCAGCTTGCTGTTTGTCTGCATCAGTATATAGGATGTATTTTGGTATATCACCAATTACAAAAAGTTCTACAATATAGTTCAGAAAAGTTATCCAAAAAAGAATTGTTTAAGAACCCAGTGAGTAACAGTACTTAGAGATAAAAGTGATCTCATTTGGAGGTCCCACTTACATTATGCAAGGCCCAACAAAGTGGAGACCCTGCCAGATAGACTGTATATTAAATGTCCCACTCTCGCACTTCAGCAAAGACTCAAGTCCAAGTTTAGTGAGATGCTAAGAATATCAGTAGCCCTAAAGAGAAAAAATACCTAACTCTGTAACTATAGGATTATAGTAATACATAGCAATATAGAGTAATAGTAATAAAGTGCTTACCTTGTAATTTGTTTATATCAGATTGGAATTTTAAGGTTGTGTTTTTAAACTGATTTCCAATGTCGTCAATGGCCTTTTCTAATTCTTGATTCTTTTTTTCTTCAACATCCAATGTGTGCACTTGCTTATCTGAATCTTGAACAGAACAATGAGAACCATTATATCATAAAATTTTAGGAGCATAAAATACAGAAAGATTTCTTTCTTCCACAAACATTTAATAGAAAGAAACATACTAATTTGCTTAAGCTTATTTAAAAAAAAAAAAACTGAACACATGGTAAACGTTTTACACTTGAAATCACAACTTTGCATTTCCCACGAGTGATATAGGAACAGGTTTCACAGCAGCTCAAATCTTTCTTACTAACTTAAGCAAGCAGCAGGGCAGGTGATGAGTGTTTGTGAGAATAGAGGGGCCCCAGCCATCATGCATGCATTGGGAATCAAGGGAACAAACTATTTCCCTTTATTACATTAGTAACATAATATCTCTAACTGGAGAGCAAGGGACATTTTAATATTGAGCAAAAAGGGATTTTTGTCCTGGATAAACCTAGGGACACCATTAAACATATGAGTAGCTAAGCCTATAGATGCAATATATAATGGTATACATTCATTGCACTACATATCCAAAGTCCTTTATAATAATACTCTGGAATTGTATAAGAATGCTATCATAGAGATCAGGGTCACTTGGCCTAGTCAGGCCACTGCCTAATTATTGGCTAGAGTAAATAAAGCTAAAAGCTGTGGATGTAGGATCTATTATCTTTTTTTTTTATTAAAATGTTTATTGAAGGTTTTCAGAATATAACAAAAGACATACATACAATACAGTGAGCATACATTAAGACAATCACACTACATACGATATCCAAGGTAAAGGGGGGGGGGGACAGGAGACGTAGGGGTACGGGGGGGGGGGGAGTTGGTCCCCTGGTCGGGGTGCCTTTGAGTAAGCGTGGCGCAATATGCGCATTCGGGCATGTGGCCAAACAGTGCATAACAATACAGTGATGGAACCTCTCAATGGAACTTGACAATCATTTTACCGGAAGCGTAGTGTGTTAGGGTAAGAGACAATAGCCAGTTTTACAGAGTTACTAATAGGAAAAATAAAATAAAATAACAGGTTTTAAAGCAGACCATATCACGCGGATAGCATTGAGATATATTCATCCTGAGTTTTAAAGTGCAGCCATCTTGCCCAGGTCGTGTAAAAAGTGCTATATGTGTCCTTACTAGAGTGATGGAGTTCTTCCATCAGACGCAAATGATCCACCCGTGTCAACCACTCTGCCACCGTGGGTGTTTGGTTTGAGCGCCAGTGTGTGGGGATAAGAGCTTTCGCTGCATTGAGCATAAAGGGAATTACCGATCTCTTATATGAGCGCATTGAAAGGGGGTTGAGATGGAAGAGGCACAGCCAGGGGTCCAAGTGTGTAGGTATACCGCTAATGGTGGAAATGAGACGGGTGACGTCTCCCCAGAACTGTTGTATGTGTGGGCAATCCCACCATAAGTGAGCATACATGCCTTGAGCTCCGCATGATCTCCAACACATCGGGGAGTTTGCCCGGTTGATGGCATGGGTGATGGTAGGTACCTGATACCACCTCGCGAGAAGTTTGAAGTTGACTTCCGTCATGTAGCTATCCGGGGAGGCAGAGGAGCACATATGCAGCACCTTGGACCTTTGAGAGGGGGATAAGGGTGTTCGAAATTCCTGTTCCCATTTCCCAAGGTATGGCGGGGCCTGGTCACCAGTAATTCCCGACAAAATCTTGTATATGACAGAGAGACCATGGCTTGTGGGAGTCGGTGACCCCAATAATGATTCAAAGGGCAAGAAGTTACCTCTCACTCGTAGTGGCTTTGGGAGAGACATAACAAAATGTTGTAGGTGTCTGTATCTCCAGAAGTCCATCGAATGGATGCCCCACTTGTCCCTCAGAGCCTGGAGAGGGCAGAGTGAGGTCCCTTGGAGGACGTGTTCTAGGAGCAAGCAGTCAGAGTCCGTCCATGTCGAAAAGAGGGGGTCATTATTTCCGGGAGGGAAGAAATCCGTGCCCGTTAGTGGTAATAAAACTGAATTGTATGGCCAGTCATGAGCTTTATGTAAGCGATCCCATGTTGTAAGTGTGGCGAGAGTGAGGGGGGAAGTCAGAGGGGACAGTGTCCGTGTATATGGTGGAGTCCAGATACATTCTGAGAGGTGGGTATTACTCAAGTCTACTTCTAATGTCACCCATCCTTTATGGGAGGCATTGAACGTCCAGTCTAGGAGCCTAACTAATTGAGCTGCTTTGTGATAATGTTTAAAGTCAGGTACGTTGAAGCCCCCAGCCCGTTTGTGTCTAGAGAGAATGGAATAGGCTATCCTAGGTTTCCTGCGTTGCCAAATAAATTTGGATAGTAGGGATCGTAATGTGGTGAAGTACGTTGTGGGGAGGGAGATAGGTAGCATTTGGAAGTAGAATAAGATCTTAGGGAGAATCATCATTTTGAGGGTGTTTATCCTACCCAGCCAGGACATGGTTCGGGTAGAGTATGAATTGAGGTCAAGTTTTACTGAATTAAGTAAGGGGATATAGTTGTGAGTGTAGAGATTTGACGTCTTAGGAGTAAGGTAGATACTGAGGGAGCGCATGCAGTCATGTCTCCAGAGAAAGGGAAAATGAGGACGTATGCTAAGGCAGTCTGCTCCCCTCACCGTTATGTTCAAAATCTCCGACTTGCCCATGTTGATCTTGAAATTGGATAGTTCCCCATAAGTACGCAATTCAGACACTATATGCGGGAGTGAGATACGGGGGTCATGAACGTAAAAAAGGATGTCATCCGCATATGCTGCAATTTTGTACTCCATGGTTGGAGTAACGAAAAGGGGGGGGGACAACATGCCGTTCACTTTGACTCTGGCGGTTGGAGAGGAGTACAGTGCGGTTATCCACGCCAACATCCGGGGACCAATGCCCAGGGAGGTCAGCGTGGAGAACATGAATCCCCAGTCCACTCTGTCAAATGCTTTTTCGGCATCTGTAGCCAAGTGTAGGACTGGGGAATTCTGTGTATGAGCTAGGTGAATAAGGGACACAGATTTAAGGGCACTGTCCCTGGCCTCCCTCCCCGGGACAAAGCCCACCTGATCCGGATGAATCCATTCGGGCAGAAGTGAGCTAAGTCGGGAAGCCAGGATCTTGGCGTACAACTTAGTGTCCACATTCATCAGTCATATGGGGCGGTAGCTAGAGTAGCAAGCTGGGTCTTTACCCGGCTTGGGAAGGATAGTGATGTGGGCAAGTAACGATTCTGGACGGAGTGGGGAGGTGGCGTCGATGGAATTAACATAACTACAAAAATGGGGGACTAAGTGAGCCTGAAAACGCTTGACGTACAAGAGAGGGCATCCGTCTGGGCCAGGGCTTTTGCCTAAAGGCGTGGATTGGATCGCTCATTCTAATTCAGCTGTAGTGATGGGGGATTCTAAGGCAAGTAAGGTAGCAGTTGGCAACGCAGGTAAGCCCGCCTTTCGTAAGTAAGCAGTGATTTTATCAGAAAGATCCGGACGTGGGTGAGACTGTGATGTGGTGTTGACCTGGTACAAGTCTTGCTAAAAGTCATGGAAAACTTTGGCTATATCAGTGGTAAGGTGGGCCATAGAGCCCATAGTGGTCTTGATTTTGGGGATATACAGTAAGTGGCAAAGCGATGTGGTCGCAGAGCGTGTGCTAAAAGTCTACCAGGTTTATTACCCTGAACATAGAATTTCTTATTCCGCGCATCAAAGGCACGTTTAGTGTCCGATTCCAGCAGCTCTCTAAGTCGTTCTCGTTTGAGGGTAAGTGTTTGATATGTAGAGCTGTCAGCAGTAATTTTATGAGATATTTCTAGAGAATGTATTTCGGACAGTAACAGTTGTAGCTGCGCAACCCGATCCCTCTTCTTCCTGGAGCCTATGGCAATCAGCGTACCCCGTGTCACTGACTTGTGGACTTCCCAGAGGACTGCAGGGGAAACAGATTCCTGGGCGTTTTCCCTGAAGTAGGTATCTATATTGGCAGCCACAGTTGCAACAACCATTGGGTCGTGGAGGAGGGATTCATTAAGCCTCCAATTGTAGCTTCTAGTTGGGGCATTCGCTAAGGTAAGTAATACAGATACCTAAGCATGGTCCGATAAAGTGAGAGGGAGTATAGTCGCGGCTTGTACCGCTTCTAGAAGGAAGTGGTCTAAGAAGAGCATGTCTAACCGCGAGTAGGAATTATGGACAGAGGAGTAGTGGGAGTAGTCCCTCTCACTGGGGTGAAGTACTCTCTCTTACATCAACCAGGTGAAGACCATGTAGCATTCTGCGTACAGTATTAAGGTGTGATTTAGGGTTACGTGCATGGCCTGTGGATGTGTCCATGGATGGGTCCATGCAAAAGTTAAATTCCCCCGACACCATCAGGTGACCGAAACGAAACGAAGGATCTATTATCTAAAACAAAAATACAGATCTAAAACTTTTTTGGAAGGAGCGAAGGAAGGCTAGAACTTCTGAAATCCTTTTAAAGCCATATTTTTGTATTGTTCCTTAATCCTGTCCATAATAAACATAAAAAGAAAATATGTAATATGTACCACATCGACAAAAAAGACCCATGTGAGATAATCTGAATTTATATTCTTTCCTGCTTACTACAGGCATGTTTGCAAAATATACACAAAAATAGAACTCGTGCAATAAATTATAGAACAATAGGAAGCTGGTGTTTTAGCTTTGACATATCTTGATCTTAGTCATCAAGCAACATTTTGCTATCTACAGCTAAGCAAGAATATTAACAGCTTCAGACTAAACATTTCTTTTTCTATAATTTCTGCAGTAAATATACACAGATAAAGATGTGCATCTTCAATAAACCACCCGGAAGAATGTAAGATGAGTCTTTTCAGTAAGAAAGTAAAACTTTATGCATATAGATCATCGTTTACCTTGTGTATTATCCAGGCAAATGTATACTAACTCAAATCAAAAAAATACAAAAAAGAACACACACTTTTCATGATTCTTAATCAACTTTTAAAAAATCAAAGTATGTTTTGATTAAATTAACTGGATTTGGTCATAATACTTCAATATAAAGTTAGTCATACAGTATGAGTAATTAGGAAACATGGAGCAGATCTACCCTCTTGTCTCCAATCCCGCTGCTTGAACCTTGGTGCCTGGTGAAGCTTCCGCCCTAGCCTTCACTAAACAATAGGCAAAAAACCAACACTCGCAAGGGGATCCGTCCATTCAATACTTTATTTGCAAAAAGGCACAAAAGCCGCAAACAAATGCTTTCATGTTTCAGCCCCCAAACTGGGCCTTAAAGGAGAACTATGGGGTTAGGGCTTTTCCCCATAGTGCTCCTTAGGGTAACGGGAGGACACAAACTAGCGCCCTCCCATCACCCTAAGCTCAGTATACCGCGAGCTACAGCTTGCGGTATACTGAGACGCCGCAGCTAAAGCAGATCACGACAATTATGTCTGGATCCGCCCAGCTGCGTGAGTGACAACTGGCTCTGCCTATCTAGAGGCAGAGCCAGCTGTACCCGCCCCCTCCCCGTCCGTTCCCCCAGTCAGCCCTGGAGGATCGGAGCGGGGAGGGGGGAATCCAGTCCCGCCCCTGTCATGGCAGAGAGCTGTGACAGGATCAAGAAGTGAGCGAACGCAGGTATGTGTTTGCTCACTTCCCGATCTACTGAGCCGACCTGTGACAGTCTCATTGTCACAGGTCGGCTAGAACTATGAGGTGAGTGAAAAGCACTCACCTCATAGTTCTCCTTTAATCGTAGCTGTGGCTATTAATTGCTTAGCTACATATAGCTTGTGTGATTCTACAGGGTGCCATCCTGTGGGGAGGCACACATAGCTGTACTTTTACCTAAATATTAAGATTCAGCATAATATATACAGTAGGCATACTTTTAGTAGTTTATGTGCCATGTTTCTGTTGGAATGTCTGTTTCCATCCCTCCTTTTCCTTATCATGTTTAAAATGGAAATTATATAAAGATAATTTATATGTAAGGAATTCTCGCAACTCAATATTGGTCCCCATCACCATCTATTGGTCCAAATGCAGCTCAGCAGACATCTACACATTCTTTCTCTTTTTTTTTTTCTGGAGTACTGCATCTCCAGTTGCTGTGCAACCACATCATTGGCAGTGGGGGGACCAGCAACATCCTACAAGAGGGGTCGGATATTGCTTGTGATAGGTTTAGTAGCAAGCATGCTGCTCATCTTGAGTAATGGGGCCAGACCCCAAACTCCAAGCCGATACTTTGAGGACCTCCCAGGTAGCCATGGCAGGATTGAGAAATCAAGATGGGCTCCCCCATTCAAGTGTTGAGCTTGAACTACTACTGATTTTGCTGTAAACAGTAGTACATCTGTCACTTGTGACATACTGGTTATTGTTTTTCACTCAGTAAGCATTTGTTTGCAGTCCCTAAGACTCTACACCTGTAAACAGTTTTATGTCTACATTACGGTTAGGAAAATCCTTTTTGCTTTCCTGTGCCATTCAGAAGTGCTATATACAGGATATATCAGTCAGATTTGCTATGTTTTATAATAGAAACATTTGACATGTTTCTAAATCTACCTGGACAAAAATTTATTTTTACTATACTGTGACTACAGTGAGAAGCAAGCTCCATTTTTATAGATAATTTAACCAATTTTTTGCTAGGCCCTTGAAGAAGCTTTCCATTTTTCGCCAAGTGTTCTTCTATGATACTCCCAAATCACTATAGGCACTAAAAATCAGATTTCAGCTGCAATCTAACATCACAGATTGTCCTCGTTGGCACAATGTCATTCATATATTGTGGAGGATAAACAAAGTCGACCTTTTGTACTGAATCTTCTTTATAAGTTGGCAACTGGTATGCGAGTCAGTTGCCAACCTTAAAAGCTTTTATCTCGCAATTTACATTTTCAGTGAATACAAATATTTTACTATTACAATAATTATTTTTTCAGTATCAATATATATATATATATATA